>NC_044495.1:16694710-16994710 GCF_902362185.1 Chanos chanos
TACAAGGCTCCCACTCAAACGGTTTCTTTCTCACTGCATATGTAACCTTTGTGGTCATGGTAACCTGATGACCTCAGAGGAATGGAGTGAGGAGAAACACAGGCATTTCACAAGATTTATGACACATTTGAACTGACAAACAGATGACTGACATGGGCAAACAACACTATTCAAATTAGTGTAGCATTTTAGTTTGTCACGATTATCAGACTGATACGCACGTATAAAGTACATCCTCCTGGCTCAGAAGGTTCACTGTGTTAAAGCCTTAAAGTACAGCAGCACTGACAGCTTTGGCTTTTTACATGTTGCTTCAAGATTTTTCTTTTCAGCAAATGACTGACGCTCTCCTGTTTTCCTTCCTCTCTCTCTACATTTCATATCACCCAGGTGACAAGCAGAGGGGACGACAAATCTTTTGCCAATGGTGAGTGAGTGTGTGCTGTTACCCGCTTTCTCCTGATACAAAAGCAATAAATAAAATGATGTAAAAAAAAAACAAATAAATAAACACTGAAGTGAATTGAAGGAAGGAAGAATGGTTACCGTGGTTTACATAAAAGGAAATATGCCCCCTATGCTAATAATTCTCAGGTTACTAAGAAACCATTGTTTGGGAGTGTACTGCTAGTCCCTCCTCCGCTCTGTTTTTTGGCCCATGCAAATTGCTTGCCGTTCTAATCAGCTGATTGGTATCAAAAACTCAGGTGTGTCTGTGTGTATGCATTGTCAGAGAGGTTAAAGTCAAGTATAAGCTCTAAAAGGCAGTGTTCTCCTGCATGCGTCAGCACCCCCGTCACTGCTCTCCTGTAATTTACGGTCTCTACGCCTTACATGCCTGATTCCTCAAAGGGCTCTTGCCAGCGCTAAATCACCACTGGCATGGCCTGGCCAGTGGGCCAAGGTGTTTTAAAATGCCTGTTTGGCATTGTGTTCTATTTTGAAAGGAGTCTGTTTGCTGCAACCCCTTTTGTTCCATGAGAACGGGACAGAATGGCCTTCACAGATGCCCGACATCTATGTGCACCACACAATAGGTCTGTGCGACTGCTGGTCCAGCCTTCCACCCTCCAACAGGAATTTAAGGGCGAGATCTGTTGGCCAGACAGACGGCAGTGCAGCTGCCTGCTTGTCACATTATGAGTTGCGGTGGTAGAAGATTAACACTGTTGTGTGACACATATGGATGTGTGTGGGGGGAGTTTTAGCTTAGAAGTCAAACCAGATAAATGCACTCTAGGAGTTAAAGCGGATTAATGGACTCTGATTGCAGGAATATCCTGTCACCTACTAAAAAATTTTTTTGGGGGTGTGATCTTCTTTAAGTACATTTTTTACCTTGCCTTAAGTGCCACAAGAAATAAAATTTGATACTCCCTAACATACACACAAACAGTTCTGCACACACACTCACATGCTGTACAAATATAGCTGTGGGTGTTACATTCTTCATTGAGTTAGGGCCAGATGAGAACATGACAAATGTCAATCATTTAAACTAGTGCAAAGACAGGCACCTCCTAAACGTTTGACACCAGGAGTGTGTGTGTGTGTGTTAGTGTGTGTGTGTTAGTGAGTGTGTGCGTGTGTGTGTGCGCGTGTACGTGTGTGTGTCCTGAGGTTAAGTGCTTTGCTCTTATATATGCTTTGGCTGAATGCAGAACACTGACTGTGTTAGTGAGTCACTCCGTCAGGACTCTGTGTGTATTGTGTAGAGAATGAACGTCGTTAAAATGAAACCTTCCTCTGTGATCTGAGAGAATCAGCCAGTGCTGCCTCATCTGTCTAAGACAAACAAGTGTGTCTGATGGGAAATGAGTTAGGATCTGACTTTATATTAAGGAGAACAATCAGGTTAAGGTTAGAGGTAATCACAGAGCCTCTGGAACAATTTCTCAGAAACACCCAACCTTGATGCATTTTGAAATTCCACCGGTCAAGGGCTCCATTGTTAGTTGCCAATGTAAATCAGCTGTGGTAGTAATTGAATGGAATAAACGCGCTAAATGTCTTTCGGAAATGGATTGTGAAACCGTGGTCTATGATCTTGTTCATTTTACATGGGATGTTTACCACTCTCCTAATTGACTTTATTTTCTCTCTCTCTCTTTCTCTCCCTCTCTCTCTCTATCTCTCACTCAGCAGGATCGGGACATTAACCATTCAGAGAAGGCACAGAGACTGGAGCAAGCAGAATGCCCAATCATCTTTTTAAAAGCATTGTAATACCAAAAAAATCAAATTCCAACACATATGCGCACGCACACACACACACACACACACGCAAACACACACACACACACACACAAACGCACACACGCACACACACACACACACACACACACACACACAGTGCTTTCACACCACCCAGAGGGACCAAGAGAGCTTATATTGGCGCTCTGTATTACAGCCACTATTGTGCACCATCATTTACAGTTTAGTGCTTTGCATAGTCTTGATTTTACAAAAAAAAATGCTGTGAAATTTGGACCTAGACAGTATACTTTTTTATTACATCACTGAAAAAGATACTACAGTAATGTATCCAAAGCAGCAAATCAGTATTTTAAAAGGTTTTGTGTTTTTTACCTGTTAAGGGGTTGTTGTTGTTGTTGTTGTTGCTTTTGTTTTAATTGTTTTTTAAGATTTCGTTGCTATTCTCTGCAAAGCTCCTATCTCACATTTTAATTTATACTTTAAGAAAAGCTTCACATTTTTGATATTTTATTATTTTAATCATGTTCACCTGTCCAGGATAGAGCATCAGCACCAATAGAGTAGTCTATTTTGTTGTCTTCTCAACACCTTTTAATAGTAAAACTATGGTCTTAATATATGTTAGCACATGTTGTATTGTTTTTGTAATTAACTATATATTTCATATGATACTGCTTTTGTCTGATGTTCTTGCTTTCGCTCTATGTATGAGTATCCAATAGCAAAGCAGTGGAAACTCTTGAAAACGACCATTACATACATATATATATATATATATTACTATCTGTGGGGTATTTTTTTTAATAATTTGTACTTTGTTCTAAGTTCTTTGTTAACCTGCCCTGAACCTGTAATGCCTGGCCCAAAATACTTTGTCTCATTTAGTGTACGTCATTATGTAGTGATTTGTATTTGGGAACATAAAAAAAATGAA
Organism: Chanos chanos; assembly: GCF_902362185.1. Taxonomy (NCBI): domain Eukaryota; kingdom Metazoa; phylum Chordata; class Actinopteri; order Gonorynchiformes; family Chanidae; genus Chanos; species Chanos chanos. The sequence goes on from NC_044495.1 coordinate 16,697,862, forward strand.
TGATTTCATTCTCAGTTCTGGAAAAAGGGAACACTGCACACTTTGTACCTGAATCGGGACCAAAACGTAAATGAATGAATCAGTTGCTAGTGTTGAATTGAACAGTTTTTCCATACAATGCTTGCGCTTTTCGGTTGCACATTAAATAACAGATAGACTAAAGAAATGAAATCTGATTGTTGACAATTTGTACAAGGACAGGGATAAGGCTCTGAGCCTATTTTAAGGACCAATATTTTTGTCATTGCTTTTTATGTCCTGTTTACTTGTTTACTTGTGATTTTTGTGTTCGTTATTTGTTTACTTCTGGCATCCTCTTCACTCTCATAATTTTAGCAAGTGTTTAGCATTGCAACCATATGACATACAGCACACTAAGTAAAATCTGCGACTTATAGCTGTGGCAGAACAACGTATCAGCAGACAAAATATTATCCTACTTCACATTTTCAGTTTTTATAACTCATATTCAATATGTTACAGGTCTATTGACTTTGCATGCGACATGCCCAGCTCTGTCCAGATAAATGGTATTTATGGAAGTCATTGATTTTTCTTTTTGTATAAGAATTGTTGCGTATTCTATTCAAAAGTTCTTTACGGGCATCTAAAAAAAGTGTCTCTTTCTTTCTTTTATGCTGCATTTTTGGTAAACAGTCATGTATTGTTTAAGGATAACACGATGCAAGCCGTACCACCCTTAATTTCAGTTACTTTGGTAATGTTTATGGTAGCCAGTAGTGTTATACAAAATGAATGTTGAAATATTGTATCATTGACTCAGCAGCAATAAAGCAATTAATGTTAAAAAATAAAAAAAAAAAACTGTTTGCTGATCTGACATTTTTTATTGCGTGCTTTGTTTAGATTTGTAGAAAGCTACTGGAACATGAAAAGAGAGCTATTGCATCAGTTTTGATTGCTGTTTAAAACATGAACTCGCCTTTTAACTCTAACAATAGACACAATTGTATATGCCAATCAGAGAACAGCAGACAGGTCACATGGTTGGACGGGGCTGTATTAGGTGAGCATTGGAAGTTTGTGTTAGGTTGTCTGTGTTCTGGACCTCAACGAAAAAGACTCTCCCCCTCTCTCTCTCTGGTTACACCTCAGGTAAGAACGGATAACAGGTGCCCCTGTTCGTACAGTTTTGAAAAATCAAGTCAGTCAAATGAGTAACTGTTGAGAATAACTATCCTCCAGTGTTTGAAAAGAGAACAGAGTTCTGGTGTAAAGTGATTGGCTTATTTAATTGGAAACTGTTCATTTAAGTGTTCCAGCTGTTTGAAAGTGAAGGTATGTGGTTTTCTGTATTCTTTCAACACAGCGAAGGCAGAGACTTCCAGAGGGATCTGGTGGTTTGCATGCTTTGGGGTTTTGGCTTAATGCTGGTTAATGCTGGCACTGCTGTCTCCAACATTCCTGTCTGATTCAGAGTGTGTTATTTCAGCTTTTCAGCTTGGCCAGAAATGGCCACACTTATTAAAGTCAAACACGTTTAATGCCTCTGAGAGACAGATAATCTTCTGCAAAGTCTTGGTGGATTTAGCAAATGCGTTTGACACTACAGCAGGCTGATACCTGAGTTTTGCCTTCAGAAGATCCTTCTGGACATTAAATACCCATATTTACCTGCTTTTCTGACATTGACATTGCAAGGAGATGTATCCACAGCAGAAATCAAAAATCACAGTAGTGTAGCTCTGTATCAAATATGTTTGCTGTGCGGAAATATAAAGGTCATTTCTACAAAAAAGTGACTCAGTATAGTCTTGGCTGTTTGTCTGGTAACAGTGAAATTTCATGGCAGGTCAGTTATGAAAGTCAAGGCGAAGTCATAACGTAAACTCATGAAGTGAGGATAATATTGACAGCAAGACGTCATCTTTTAATTAGAGGAGTGTATTTTTAATTAGTCTATATGTCAACTCCGTGTGTTTATCAAATAAACTAAACAGATGCCCATCGGATCTAGTGAGTTGCAGACAAAGCTTTTAAGTCTATGGTTATTATATGTAAATCAATGACACCCCCCCCCCCCCAAATCATGGCCTGCAAAAATAGACTGCAAGGACACACGCAGTTTGATTTACCATGTGAATACGTGGGAGAGTTGGCCAAGTTCATTGTTTAGAAGAGTACCTCACACCTGTTCCAGGCCATAGTTTATTCATCTTAAAAATAACCTCCCCACATATCACCTGCTGGGCCTGCTTTGACCTGAGGATTTATTTCCTTTTGAAACCGTGTCCATGAGTTCTGATTCTCCAGAAAGGTATTCGAGCCTTTTTGGATGATGGATAAATTTAGTGAAAGCAAATGCCTAACGCTTTAACAATGGCGCGCCATGAATATCACGTTGCTGAATGTAGAGCAAATTAAATTTAGCTTCACTGAAAATTAAACCGTCTGATATGTTTATCTGAAAGGTTCTTTTCCCTTTCCAACACCACAAAACAACTATGGTCACAGCTAAAATTTAGGCCTCGTGTTTTCAGTTGTTTAATATGGAAGAAATTATTTTGCTATGCTCACGAGTAACTCTCATGCCTTGTGGGTGAGAAAATCCTTGGTTACGTGCCAAAGGTTCAAATCAAAAGAGAACAAGGTCAGCTCTCTAATATAATGATATTCCATGTATCACTTCTGTCTCAAACAATCAAGTATCACTTAGTGACAGATGACCTCCAGTGTCCAACCACTGTGAAATGATCATGTTTCAATTAATATGCCTGACATGCTCAGACCCCCTGTCTCTGCTTATCAGGTATCTACTAGTCATGGCTGACACAGAAGAAGTTGTGGAGGAAGTGCAGTAAGTATTTAATTAATTGCATCATATAAAAACTTAACTGCATACTAATAATGTGCATTTTGTCAGCCTGTACACATATCTTAATACAGAGAAATTTCACTGGTTCTCACTATGTTGTGTTTTCTCTTCATTCTCTCCACATTTAGGGAGGAAGGTAAGCATACATAAGGACTGTATTTGTTTTCAAAACTTACTCTCCTAATCTGCTTTAAATCAATGCCAACCATTAACTAATGTTATGCCCACTTAGTGGAGGAAGTTCCAGCAGAGGAAGGTAAAGCTTTGCATGGCTTTATATTCACTTTAAGACTGTGTGTTATGTTCTACATGTCCTGATACCCCAAGATTGAAATAGTATGTGTCAACATACTTTGTACAGTTTATCTATAAGGCTTTGGAATAGATAAACCAACGTGAGCTAGGTACTAATTCCACCCTGTTGCTAAGATTCTTCCCATGATCCTTTGACAGCATCCAAAACATGTTGAAAACATACCCAAAGACAGCATGTCATTCAGTTCATTCTGAAATGTTCTCATTTGTATATCCAGAATATTATAGATTACAGTGTATGAAAATAGACTGTTTGCTGATTTATGAAAACTGATACACTACTATAGGCAATACAGTACAATCCAGATGCAAGATGAGACATTTCCTAAAGTTTTTTGTCACATATAGCGTACACCTACGTCTTTTAGATTTAATGTGGGTCTCAATGTTCTGACTAAGACAAGTTATATATTATATATAATACCCATTGCTTGTCAACCAAACCACAATAATATGATTTGATTCATGATGCATCCATCTGTAAAATAATACAATAATGAATTGGAATGGCTTGGTTTGGCTTGGAAATAAAATTGTAGCTTATTAATTTTCATTACATCTACTCAGTAGTGGAAGACCAGGCACAAGAAGGTAAAGTTTTGTGTGTCTCTGTGCTTCTTCCCACTTGCATGATGCTTTTGTTAAATATAACCGTAATTTCATAATCAGCAGGCACAGTTTTTTTATATATATATATATGTTTCAGTCAGCTTTTGTTTTAATCTCAGTCACCTAATTTCTGTTAAGTGTTTCTTGAGCAGTTAAAGCGGACCCTTCTGGTGTTTTGTCCCGCCTTCCGCGCTAAAGAAAAATCTTCTCTGATTCAAATTTTGTTTTTCATTTGTTCAGGCATGTATGTTTAATGACATAGCGGTGATATTCTGTTTTATTCACAGACTGTCAAACATGTAACCGGTAGAATAATGTGTGATTTGTGTGGTCTAACAGTGTGACTACTGTTCCATCACTCTGGTTTTGCCTCTCTTTCCATTTTATTAAGTTTTTTCTTCACTGCCTGCTTCTTTCATCCACTAATCATACATTATCCTCTCACAATAGTGCCTCCGCCTGAAGTGGAAGGTAAAACTCTATGATTTACACTTCCCTAGAGCTACTGAAGTGTATGTTGTTTTACCATTCATATATTGTTTCATTCATTGGTCGATATTATAGAATGTTGTTTTCATGTATAACTTGAATGTAAATTCATTCTTGAACACAAATTCATTTTTGGCTGTAAATTAAGATATTTTGATATTTTTTTTTAATTATATTTTACACTTGCAAAGAACTGCTGCTTTTTCAGCTTTTCTAATGTTCTGTTCATTTGTTGAGTTAACATCATCCACTAATCAGAGTTATGCTCTTACTGTAGAGCCTCCTCCTGCAGTTGAAGGTAAATAAAAATAGTATGACTTATACTTGCATTCAGAAAATTAGTTTTATTTCAGGATTATATAAAGCTACTGATCACTGATCATTCTTATATCTTCACACTAGAGCCTGCTCCTGAAGTAGAAGGTAACCTGAGTTTGGTTCAAGGTTTATCCACTGCATGCTTCAGCAATACAGGATGTTATCACCTTTCTCTTATTATCAAATGGCTAGATCCTGAAATTGTGTAGTTATAAGGATCAGCAAATGAAATGAAATGTCACAAGTTGACAGTTTGTGGGATGATTGTACATGTATTCTCTCACCTTTCATCACATGGAATAAAAGAGTCAGAACACACCAACATAATACATTCTTTTGAGGTTAATTTTCATTCAGCGCTGCACAGAAATAATTTACTCATTTATCACTTGATATTCCCACACTAGAGCCTGCCCCTGAGGTTGAAGGTAATCATTCACTCTCATGCTTCAAAATTTTTGTACAGGTCATCACTGCATGCCGTGAGCAATAATTTTGTGTATATAGATGTTACATAACTCTGGATTTGTAAAACTGACCATAATTGTCTTACAGTTCAATAGTATGTGCATTAACTGTAAGTTTAAACTACATTTAAACTGTGAATTTTAGTCTACATGAAGTAATCATCAAATAATGCCATTGAAGAGTAGTGATGTTGGCTGGGAATATTCGTTTGCCATGCACATTGATAAGAGAGTCATGTCTGGGCTCAACCAGCCAAAATTCAGTGTAAACCTTTTAAGTATTGCCAAAAAGATCATGAGATTCCCTAACACATGACATCTGTATTTTGGCCAGCCATCATGACCAGTTTGATCAAATAATGATTAAATACGTGTTGGGAAAGCTTATTTTGATCTGCACTGGATTTTGGAGGTTATATTCATGTCTATGTCAGTAAGCCTTGCTATATGTGCATGTCTTAAACTTTTTTTTTCTCAAGAGCTCAGGCTTTAGCTGAATGTTATATTCATGAACTCATGAATCTTATGTTCTTACAATAGAGCCTCCAGCTGCAGTTGAAGGTAAATCATTCAATTGCTATCAACTTATGTTGAGTTTTATCTCCAGATTGTGTCAAATTTGAGTCTACATGGAAATCTTTTAAAATGCTACACTATTCTGAGTAAATTTATCTGGCTGGGGCATAATTCTTCCTCTAACCTAGTTATATCTTATACCCTCACAGAGGAGCCTGAGCCTGCGGTTGAAGGTAAAGCTCTCTAAGGCTTTACATTCACTAGGTAGATTGTTCTAGACTATTTTAGCAGGGCTCTAGCTTAACTGAAAACAACTGCTTACAATTTTAAGACTAAACATCAAAGCTGAAAGCTCCATTCTGCACTTACAATGCTCTGCAAAGAAAAGACATGGTGCATTTAGACTCCCATAATCCAGTGTGTTAACAATATAATGTTTAGCACAACATACATATCTAGCTCTTTGGCCCATGTTTTTTTACGCTTTACTAATCATTCTTGTGTTACATTCTTACACCCAGAGGCTCCTGTGACAGAGGAAGGTAAAACCTTGGCTGCATGAGAAGTTGTTTTTAACATTTTGGCAAATATCACTGTGTTGTATGTAATTGTCCTATCCATGCCATCCATTCCTTAAAGTCATTGTAGCATTTTTTTTGTTTAGAGGCTTTTTTCTTCTGCCAAGAAAGAAAGTTTCTTTTTGAACCCTGATGTGTGTTTTATAGTACTGTGTGGGTAGGGCATGTTTGATCAGTCTGGTTATAAACTCAGATCAATTTTAGAGCTAGAGCTTGCTGGCATGCTGCATGTAACACAGAGAGAATCTCTTTGATACTACACTGATGATATAACTCATTCAAAACCCTGTTATCAGTCCTGTCATGGTTTGTGTTTTTAATCATATCATTGTCAGTCAGAACATTGGGTTAACACATGTTCAATATTGCACTGTGCCAGCCCCTGAAAAGTCATACAGTTATTACTTTGCAAAACGTTTTGCAATATGCAGTATGAGTGGGGGTTTTTCCCCTTCCAATGGGTGTGACTCACCTCCACCAGCAAAAGCAACCCTCTTTATCCTCTAGTGTTTGTCATTTCCAGGCTACTGCCAACATGAACCAGTCTGATTTGACTGAGTTGCTTGAGTTATCATAAAAGGATTATGTAAATACTCTCTCAACATCTCTCTTTTTCTTTTCCCACCATCATATCTATATATTAAAATATGGCATGTGACCGATACCTGGTCCTTGGTCAGATTTGACTTATCTGTCAATATTTTGATCCAATAACTAGTCCATGATTTCTATTCTGTATAGCTGCACCTGCTGGGGAAGAAAGTGCAGGTAATTAATATATGTTATGTAATTATTAGTATATTTTATAGCCGCCAGTTCATCAGATATTAGATGCAGAGTAGCTAATATCAGTCCGTGAGATGCATTTAGTCTTTTCGTCTTTTATATCACTACAGAGCCAACAGAAGGTAAATACAAACTGCCCAATATGACAACGTTTACACATGTACAGCCTCCCCGCGTGTCTAGATATCATGATGGCATTTAACATGTTGTTTGTATTTCCTTTCAGATGAGACAAAGCCTAAGCCAAAGTATGTATCACTCTCTTTTCTCACCCATGTCTTCCATAATGATAAAACAGCTGCCAAAATATCTTTCTAAAACCCATTTCAATTTTTTTTTTTTCTTTTTTTTTTTTAGGATGTTCATGCCGAACATTGCTGCCCCGAAGATCCCGGAGGGAGAGAAAGTGGACTTTGATGTAAGCAAGCTGAGCTTTGCCATTGGACAGCCTCTTTATCAAACTTAACTGAACTTCACCAATGTCAGCATGGGTGTTTGTGAATTTAGGAGTATGTGTGTGTGTGTTTGCAATAACAGGACATCCACAGGAAGAGGCAGGAGAAAGACTTGGCTGAGTTGCAGTCCCTGATAGAGGCTCATTTCATTCAGAGGAAGAAAGATGAGGAAGAGCTTATTGCTTTGGTCAACAGGATTGTAAGTACAGCTGCACTGGTGTAACTACACAAACACTCAGAGAGAAAGAAAAACGGACCAAGGATGGATTCTTCAAAAGCTGCATACGACATGTTATGATTTTGAGAAACTGATTGCCACCTTAACTGACACAAAAAAATTCAATTTATTAAAGAAACACTTTTGGTCAGAGGATTAATAAAATTAACATCTGGTTCTCTCTGCGCACTATACCAGGTCCTATATTTATTATTGTTCTCGTTGTTGATTATGATTATTTAGAATTTATTATTTTTGTTTATTATATTTATTTTTAATTTTTATCTCATTAACTAATACTTACTGATTATTAGATAGAGAGCTCTCTGACTGAGACGCACTGTCTTTCAAGACTTGTCGACAGTTATTATTAGGATTGGAGGCTGGTCTTTCATCTTTTTAAGTTTTGCACATCACGTCTGTAGAATTAATATGTACAAACACAGTGAGTATGGTACTTAAGTCAGGCAGACACCATATTCTTAGCTTGTCCCTGTCTCAGCTTCAGTAATTATAAGCAGAGTGACAGCTCTTTGAGTGACAGCTCTTTGTGTTTTGGGGAATGTTTGCAGGAGAAGCGCCGCGCAGAAAGGGCAGAACAGCAGAGGATCCGTGCAGAGAAAGAGAAGGAGAGACAAGCCCGTCTGGCGGTGGGTGTTGGCTCCCTCTGCTGTTGATCATCTGATTGACTGCAATATGTTGGCACTAGAAAGAGAGAAAATGAGAGAAAGAAAGAGAGAGAGAGAGAAAGAGAGAGAGAGACAGACAGACAAAGAGAGAGAGAGAGAGAGAGAGAGAGAGAGAGAGAGAGAGAGGATGAAAGACAGAATAGGTTCTGTACAAGTTGTTGCTTTAATAGTGCTGCAGATACTGTTACAGAGGTTTCTGCTCCTTTTTTTCCATGATAAAGACCAGATAGTAATGTGAGTTTGCCCCCCTCATTTTGATCAACCTTCAAATCTGGCCATGGGAGCTAAGCCAACTATTCACACTATATTCATACTGTATTCACATTAAATTCACACTGTCTCAGTTAGTTTGTGGTCTGAATATTTATTCCATCACAACTACTGGGCAGCACTGACTGAACAAAGCATGCGGCGGTTTCCTTCTCAACCTGAGAGCAGCGCAGCCTCAGCTGAAGTCTTTATTTATTTTTCCACTAAGAGGGATCAGAGACTCAAATCCTGCTGTATTACTGGAGTGCTTTTCCTGTTCTGTCGCTCCTTTCATCCATTCCTCACTCTTTACAGGAAGAGAAGGAGAGAAGAGAGCAAGAAGAGCAGCGCAAGAAACAGGATGAGGATGCCAAGAAGAAGAAAGCTCTCACCAACATGACTCACCAGTACGGAGGAATCCAACAGAAGGTGAGCCTCAGGCCCCTCCATGGAGGCCTTACCCAGCATTCATAAGGAGACCCAAAGGGTTAAGTTATATGATAGTGCTCTTTGTGGTCTCTGCTACTGGAATGTAATTTAAGCTTGAGCTTGAGAAATACAATGACTTGTAAAATGTTATTAAGTATTATATTTATAATACAATTACTTGTAAATGTTATTGAGTATTATGTTTATACTTATTTAATCCTCAAGGAGAATGCAGTCTATTGTTCAACACTGTATTTTTTTCTTAAGAGTTGTCATTGATAATCAGTCATTCCTCTTTCACAGAGCGAGGGGCGAAAAGGGGCTAAGAAACAGACTGAGAGAGAGAAGAAGAGGAAGATCCTAGCAGAGAGGAGAAAGCCACTCAACATCGATCATCTGAATGAGGAAAAACTAAAGTTAGTCCAGAGGAGCCAACACACATTTTCACATCATCTCTTTTTGAACTAAGAGGATTTAAAGTATCTGATCGCACAGTTTCTCATAGTCTCCGTTTTTTGTTGTTGTTGTTTGTTTGTTTGTTTTGGGGTTTTGGGGGGGGGTTCTTGCTTCCATATGGTCTCTCTTTTTTTTTTGTCTCTCTTCATATGGTTTGTGTCTGGATTTTTGTTTGCCCCTATGGTCATTTTATGTGACATTCCAGAGCAATGGACCTTGGGGATCACTTTTATAGCAAAGCTGTTGTCTTCAAACAAACAAATATCACTTTTCTATAGTGTTGTTGATACTGTGATTTTAAATTTCACTGGTTGATCCAAAAAGCTTGTTGAACTGACCAGCTGTCTCAACAACTGATACAGAGAGAAGGCCAGCGAGCTGTGGACATGGATGATGCAGCTGGAGGCTGAGAAGTTTGATCTGACAGAGAAACTGAAGAGACAGAAATATGACGTAAGTGATCAGAAAAAGACAGTACCATTTACTGCAGCAGACATTCGCATCATAAGATGCAATTACGTGTCTGTATGGGTCTTTCCATGCATATGCCTTAATGAGTCACTTAAATGCTATATCCATTGCAGCTATACTCTTTACACAGATTTCTACAGCAGAAAATGGTACTGGCAAAACACCAAGAAACCAATGGAATAGTATAGAGCAGTGCGAACAACTGGATTTTGTATTGGGAAAGGGTGTTTCACATCTTTTAATATGTCTGTAATTACAATTTACAGTTTAGTTAATGAAAAAAAAAGTTGCAAGAGCAAGGAACAGTGACACTGAGCTAAGATGGCCATAGCCATGTAGGACTGTGTACCCAGGCATCTTTGTCATGCCTGTCTAAAACTGTGACTTGCTTCCAGATGAATGTACTCCAGACCAGAATCAATGAGCAGCAAAAGTTGTAAGTAATGGGCTGTGAGGGCATCAACCTCACTGGTTTGTGTAGGCTTGCTGTCAGTCATTGTGTCGGTCAGTGCTGGTACTCTCTGGGTCGTGTTTGGTCAGTCGGTTGCACCGCATTGGCTGGGTGAATGCAGGTGATGTACTCACGGGTTCGGTCAAATCAGATTTTGGTTCTGTCATGGACCCGCTGGAATTCGGGATACACAGGTTCCCCTCTCGCTGGCTCTTTGAATGTGCGGCTCTCTGTGTTTAGCAAGGCTTCCATGTGTGTCCCTTACAGATCACTCAGCTACTGGTTCGTGTCCAGGATCACCAGAGGTAAGTACCACGAGCCACGCTGGTCACTCTCTCCCCTGTTTTAAAGGGCCTGGGATCAGCAGGTTCAACCCACAGTATCTACAACATCTGAACGATAAAGTTACTGTGAGGACAATGCAAGAGGGCACTTGCCCCTCTCTCCAAATGAACTCTGTGACCCCAGACACTATAAAACCACACGATCTGACCGGAGCGAGCTTGGAGCATGTGACCCAGCTCAATCCAACCAACAGGTCAGAATCAGCGGGGAAAGTTCTTAGGATTGGGTCATTCCATCCTAATAGGACCAGTCACCTCTGTGGCTCCCTCAGTGTCATCCCATAGTTATCCCCCAAAAAAGCCCTGAGATAATTGTAGTTCCCAACAATAGTTTCTTAGCTCCAACTCAGCGTGCTCGAGTCTAAAGTGTGTGATTTCTTTAGAGTGTTACGTATTCTGGTGTCCAACGGTAAGTTCGATCTGATAAGTTTGACTACTACAGATCTCAGAGATGGTAAGGTCGGACGAAGACAACTAAAAGAAGGCCATGATAAACTTGTCACTTCTTTTAGTGTTAAAAACCCTTTCATCTTGTGTGTGAATTTGTATATGCATGTAATCAATGTAGCATCTGACTGCGGTGCATGGCTGTTTGGTCTAACAATGGGCATTCCCCTCTCCATTTCTCTGTCTTTCCCTCACCCTGTCTCAATATTCAAATTAAAAATGATCTCTTCTTCACCCCTTTCCTGAAGGAGTACTGTCTAAATTAAGGTGTAAGCGTGCTGGTGGGCTTTTGCCATTATCTTATGACTGGATTCATTTTCTAGATTTGAGAGAGAAAAATTTAAGAGCCTATTCTTGAAAAACAAAAATAATTTCTCCTTCTGATATTCTCCATACCTCACTTGGTCATACTATCTGTAGACTTCCTCTTCAGGGTGTTGTAGCCTATGTTTTAAAGATATCCAGTTTGAGGTCAACTTCCAGTGTACAGTATCTCATATGCAGTTTTAAAGACCCACAGAACTGCATGTCTTTGCACTGGTCCCACCATAAAAGACTCATTTCAGATGATGAAGTGCTTTGTCATTTGTTTAAAAGTTGAATCAGATTTGGTAGTGTAGCTTATTTTTTTACAGAGAAAATCTATTACAAAGCTGTATGAGAACTAATTATGTTTCCTGTTTGTCTCAATAATCTATGAAGTGTTTGTTATGTTATACACACTCAGTTAGCGTATTTCAGTGCTATGGCAACTACATTAAGGGCTGGTTTGTACCTCTTTTTTCTCTATTTCCCTCTTTCAGTGCCAAAGGTCGTGGCAAGGGCAAGGTTGGTGGGAGGCTGAGGTAAAGAGACAGTGGCCGTGCATGACGTCCCAGGAATTCAGAAGACTGAGTTCATGCAATTATTTAAAAATCTTCAGCTCTAGTTGTGGCAAAAAACTTCACTGTTTGCCTGCACACATAGTTCACAATAAAGTGATGTTTTGCTTTGTTGTATTGTCCCTTTTCCCATCTCATTGTGTTTGTAGAGGAATACTCTGTAAGAGAGCATGGGCTACAGTCTCTCAGATGTCTGTCAACCAGTGAACTAAGTCTTCAGTAGGGGATACTTTCAGAATTTTTCCAAACACAAAATGAAATACGGGGAGGAGGTACCATGGGAAGACATTTTACTTTGCTTAGCTTTGCTTTGCAGCAACACAAGTCTGTGTTCTGGGTCCAGAACATTCCTCTCCATTCATGCTCACAAGATACCTGGAATATAGTGTATATAAATAGTGAATTTTTGTCAAATTGCTGCTAAATTACTGATGTATTCCACAGAATAAACTCAAATAAGAAAGAGTTATTGAGGGTAAAATACTTGCTAATGTAAAAGCCAAGGTCTGCTCATGTTAGGAGGTGCAGCTGCCTCTTTTCAGTAATGTAGCACTCACATAAATTCCTCCCTTCGTGAGGTAAGAACTAAAAATGTAGGTTTTTTCATTCATTTTCCATATGACACATTGAGCAGTTTCTTATTCAGGCAACTGCTCTTTATTTATTTTGGACATGTACATGTAGACATTCCTTTTGTGTCTGTCTAAAACTATAAAATGCTTTTGGACAAAATGAATTCCAAATATGAATCGCTGAACAGCAGAAATTTTAAGCAGATCTCAGAGAACCTAAACTGAGTGTAACGACCACAAAAATAAAACAGTTAACAAACTGAGCATCGGTGACTGAGAGAAGGCTCTTTGATCAAATTATGTAATGAGGTTTTCTAGAAACTGCTATTTTCTGCATTCTTCTGTCACAGCACCTGGAAACTCAGTCTCTGAGTTTTAGAGCCAACTGTGCAAGGGGAGTGCTACTATACTGTATATATTTGGGAATGCCAAACTTCAATTTGATTTGCAACCATTGATGTTTGATGTAAGACATAAAAACCCTATCCCTACACAGTCTAAGGTCAAAAAAAGGTGGTGGGCCCTGAACTCTGAGTTATGCACTTTTTTCACCTGCAAAACTGTGAGGTATAAATATGTGTAGTTTATGACACGAATCGTCGTCCCATAACTACTGCTGTGGCTCATTTTGCCTTGAGATCAAGAAATTGCGAAGGTTACAAGGCTCTAGTGATGTGGCCATTGATAGGATAGGATACTAATATCGTCGGTGGTGTCCACGGTTGGGTGCATTGTGCTGGGACAACTGAAATGAACTGTGATCATTTGCACTGTACAAAAAAGTTACAGTTTGTAACGTTGTACAACTGAAGGCGCCGTTATGCTTGACGCATTGGTCATTGCGCCCGCGAACTGTGACGGCAACACAGCGCCATGCTCGCGTTTGACTCGTTGCAGTCTTCTCCTAAACGATAGGTGTCGCTGCTGATAAAAAAAAATACAATCTGTGCTGCCGGCATACCAATAAGAAGAGGTAATGTACAGGAAGTACGTCATTCAAACACAAACACAATGGCGGTAGAGATGGTGTCGCTGGTGTTGCAGTCGTTCGAGGAGGAGGAGGAAATGTTGCTTTTGAGCTTATTAGCTCAAAATCGACGTAAAAGAAGGTGGTCTGTTCATCGTTTCCACGCGCGGCACGGCTGGCACATATGCAAAATGGACGAGCTGGAGACAGGAATCTGTGAACAGGTCAGTCTCTACAGACATCTCTACGGTCCATCAATGCGTGAGCATAGGGATTGCACAGAACTGGTGGAGGGAGATTACTGCAACAATTGGAAAAGATGAGACGTTCTGCAGGACACTGTGAAAAATCCACCGCGATCGCTTTGCGAAGGCCAAGAAGCGGGCAAAAGCCCGAAGCGGCGCCCCGGGAGGAAACAAGCCGGCGCCAATTTTAACAGAGATGGGATGGCTTTCCAGGTTTCCCAGACATCGAGAGACGGTGGCAAATATGGAACGAGGGGTAAGCTAAACTGTATTTGCTTTTACTATTCTGTAGGTTCGATATCTGCTGGGTTGGCTTGCTGATTAACTAGCCAGCTGCTGAACGAATCCCTTGTGTTGCTAGCTTGTGTTGTACCAGCCATTGTTCTGAATATATGTATTTGTTTCCCCCCTTTGTTCACACAACCACCCATTTGTTTTAATAGTGTATTAAATTGTTCCTTTGTTTAATTTAGTTGTTGAACGATGTTGGCAAGTAAGGTTGTGTGGTAACCTTATTGTTTTTTGTTCTCAAACACATCTTATCAAGTTGCTCCTTTGCTTTGTGTTTATATAACTGCATTGGACCTGAACTGATCGAAATCAGTTAACCTTTCTTTATTTTTGTCTTTACATCAAGGACACAGCAACAAGACAGTGCAGTCTTGCAGCTGCAGTGGAGTCATCAAACACCAGCTCCATGGAGACGGACTCCATACGTTCATCTTCACCCTCTCGTGCCACCTCACCACCTCTCATCATCCCTACCGCAGCCATCATTTCTCCAATTAGACAAACATCGGGCATTCCACCATCTCCCTCTCCTACACTATCCCTGTCTTTGTCCACACCGTCATGCCTCTCTGCGCCCTCATCTTCTCCTTGTTCATTGGGACGAAAAGAAAGCGGGGTACAGACGAGACCCTGACCAGGAGGTCAGAGCAGTTGCATGAGGAGAGGATGTGTTTCATGCAGCAATACAGAAAGAGTCAGCAACAACAGGACACACCACAGACACGGTTTGGCCAGGTCATAGCGGACATGTTATGCACTGTTGATCAGGCATACCAGCAAGAACCCATGCACAAACTGTACCAAATAATGTCTGAGTACACTGTGAATCATCCACGGCTGCCATCATGACATGTCATACCTGTTGTGTCTTGATTTACTTGTTTTTTTTTTTTACTTGTTTTTCATTGATGCTTATAATAAAACCGTTTGCTCACCATATGTATTTATGACTTTGAGTTAACCCACCACATGCAGAGTAAGGGATAAAAGACACAGTGGTAGTACCACAATAAGCTACACATCATTTCATTACACAATCAGGAGTAATCCACGGAGTATTAACAAGACTCGTTTAGTTCAGGCAACCCCTCTGAATGACACTGTCTTGCCAGGGTATAATTCCTTGTGATGTGAGGAAACATGACTTAAGGTCATTCCTCATGTAACGGTCTTAATTCTTCATTTATCTCTACCTCTGCGTTGTGATTTTTTCCTTTTAATAATCTCTCCAAGTCGATAATTTGTGATCACTGATGTTTATTCATAGTTTCCCCTGACAATAACAAAAACATTTTCAGGACCTTCGCTCACTAGCAACATTGAAACCACACAAAAACACCCTGTGATATCGGTTACAGACTGGGCAGAACACAGTATACAAAATGTATAACTAATAATACTATATGTACACTATATAATCTTACATGTATAAAAATAATAATGTATGAAACAAAAAAAATGTACCTGACAATAACAAAAACATTTTCAGGACCTTCGTTCACTAGCAACATTGAAACCACACGAAAACACTATACAGAAAGAAATGTTAGCGTGCTGCGTTGCCTAGTGACAGTTGGTCAAACAGCTGATGTGAATATGCTACAAATAACTCAATAAAAACCGTTATATTTCACCAACGTGTTCTTTAGTAGTACATAAGATGTCATTAATAATAAATAAAATAACTTAGATATGATCTTTGAACATAAGATTGAATAAATTAACAGGTGATTAAACTTTTCAACCTACCCCTGTGATATCGGTTACAGACTGGGAAGAAGGGGCGGAGTTTTACTTCCCAAGTCTACATAGGCACGAGGGGTGGGGTCTCAGGCTCAAAGAGATAAACACTACATGGCAAGTGGAATGATACATTGATCTGCTACACTTACTGCAACTGCAGAACAGGATGCACGTGTGGTGGAGAGTCTCCCAGGATCTCCCAGGTTGGTGTCTCCTGCCACAAGCCTCCTCCGCTCACCAGACAGAAGTTCACCTGATGATGCTGTGCCATCCATAAAGTTGGGTGGGATGTAGCGGCACATAGGAGACACTGCAGCATCTGTGTGTGCAAGCATGTTGTGAAGGGCGACACAAGCCTTCACAACATCCACAGCTTTGTCTGGGTAAAATTCAGTGGGCCTACCCAGAATCCTCCAGTGCGCAGCCAAGACACCAAAGGAGTTCTCAATGACCCTCCAGGCCCTTGAGTGCTGGTAGTTGTACGTCTTGTGTGCTTCATCCAGACTGACACCAGCAAAAGTGAAAAATAACGTTCTTGTAATGAGACTAAACAGAAATACAAATGCAAGTGTAGATGCCATACCTTATGTGCAAAAATGTTAGGCTTACATATATTACCTGGGTATGGTCGCATTAAGTTCATATGCTAAGGGAATGCGGCATCTCCTAGGAACACATGGGGACGCTTGGTGTTGGTGCCAGGCAAGTTCACAGACTGTGGCAATTGAAGCGTGTTCTGCAGAAGTTTGGATCAAAAACGGCTGCTCTGGAAAATCCCCTGTCACTCTCACGACCGTACGCTCCACTGTCAACATGAATCCACCATTGTGAAACGGTAGTTCGCATCACAAATGGCCATAGGCACGATGGAATGTGCTATGGAATTGAAATAGTCACTTCCAACATTTGGCGGGACTCTAATTGCAACATGCTTTCCATCTATGCACCCTAAACAGTTGTGAAAGTTCCACACTCTCCAAAACTCACGTGAATCGCCTGCCCATTCGGTCACTTTGGGCAGGGGCATAAAGTAATATTTCAGCGCCTGCCAGTTTGCCGGTCGCAAAGTACACCAAACTAGAAGTACCCTTACCAGTTCAGTGTAAGACGATACTCATCACGTGAACTAGGGAGAGCTGTTAGCAAAAATATCAGCACGTTGAAGTATTTTTAAAATAGTTTTTAAACAATTTTTTTAGTTTTTTTTTTTTTCAATTACAATTTTTAACAGTTGTGTGCTTTAAACCGTTTTGTGTTGCGCACGCCGTAAATTGCGCAGATATCGTTTGAATCTGCGGACGTAAAAACCGGAGATAGCCTACTAGGGCTTCCTTGACACGTCATTTTGTATTCGAGCACGGAAGCGTTCCGAGCAGAGACGTGTATCCGTGAAGCTCGTCACTCGTTGTGATACTGCTGTAGGAATTCGTTTGAAATGGGTGCGTATTTTATGATGAACAAATCCTGAAATCTTGTTGAATAACTGCACTGACTTTCAGTAGGCCGTCACTCCTCATAGAGAATAGCCTTGCCAATTGCTGTTGTCGCCTTCTCCCAGTAATGGAGCTATGTTACAAGCGTGTGGTTTCAGTCAACGTTAATGTTATTTAAAAATATATATATATTGTTTTGAATATCATACATATCGGTTTAACACATGTCCGATCGAGATATGTCCTATAAGAGTTGTGCTTGTGAAAACGCATTCCTTCATAATACCACTGAACTCTTCGGCTAACTTTAGCGTTAGCTAGCTCAGTTGCTGCTAGCCAGCGCTGAGAATGTAATTGGTCAATGCATGTCAAATAATTGGTAATGACAGTCATTCAAAGACAGGAAATTTTCGCGATTGCGATATTTAAGCGTTTCTGGATCGGATATTGTCGCAACTGTGCAAAAACCGGATGATTTAACAGTTGTAACAATTTTCTGTTTTGGTTTATAGTGCTCATGGGATGTGGGCATCAGCAATCTGGCTTACTTTAAAAGTAATACAGATCTTCACTTTTTCTTCTACTCATTTAGGAGGCTTCTTCTCCAGTCTCTTCTCTGGCCTTTTCGGCACGAGAGAGATGAGGATTCTGATCTTGGGACTGGACGGGGCCGGTAAAACCACCATACTTTATCGCCTACAGGTCGGGGAAGTCGTCACTACAATTCCCAGTATGTATTCGAGCTCACGGGCAACGTTTCGCCTCACTTGAAACAATACTACGAGTTATCAGCAGCAGGATGTGCGACATACATTAAATTGATTCTCTTTCAATTGCAGCAATTGGTTTCAACGTCGAGACTGTTACTTACAAGAATCTGAAGTTTCAAGTATGGGATCTTGGTGGACAAACAAGTATTAGGTAGGTGCTCATTTCTTTATCTGAAACCCCATGTGGTTTGCCTTAAATCTGTCAGATTCCATTTCCTTCAAATAATGACCATTGGGGCTCATTTCAACATGCAGCATCCTGTAGTGTAATTACTAACACACTTTGTTTACCCCCCAGACCTTACTGGCGCTGCTACTACTCAAACACAGATGCTGTGATCTATGTGGTGGACAGTAGTGACCGTGATAGGATGGGAATCTCAAAGTCTGAGCTAGTTGCTATGTTGGAGGTAAGCCATGTTATGTTTATGTCATATATGTTTTTTTGAGTGGATTGCATTGCTTTGCATGAGATCAATTTTCAGCAGATTTATGTAGGATGGAGAGGGAAGTAGCATCATTTGAAAATCAGTAGATACATAGACAGACAGAATCTTTCTAAGTCCTCTGATTCACGTGGGCTTTGAGATGGGCTGACACTATATTCTTTCTACAGGAGGAGGAGCTGAAGAAGGCCATTCTGGTCGTGTTTGCCAATAAACAGGACATGGAACAAGCTATGACCCCCACTGAGGTGGCCAATTCCCTTGGCCTACCAGCCCTGAAAGACCGAAAGTGGCAGATCTTCAAAACGTCAGCTACCAAAGGCACAGGCTTGGATGAAGCTATGGAGTGGTGAGTAGCTGTGGCATAGGTAGTGATTTGTTCATTTGCTGTAGGTACACTTAGATTCTTATCAACGTTTCTCTCCCTCCACAGGCTGGTGGAATCCCTGAAGAGCCGGCAGTAATACTCACACTCAACTCCCTGTAAATATACTTGACCTTTTAAGTTCCTGTTGAAAGACTGCTCATTGGGTGCCCTTTGGACCAGTGGCTGGGCTCTTCCCATTGTGTGAAGGACACGCCCCTCTTGTTAGGGCGTAAAACTGCAGTGACATCCACACAGTTAGATGGCATTATGCCTACAAAGACTGTCACGTTTTCCTGACCAAAATGGAAATTCTGCAGCAGGCAAACGATTGTTACCGCAGTCATTATTGCTATTTTTTTCCTCTTGTACTAATGCTAATAGGACTTGCTCTTACCACAAAACAGATCCACTACATTTTTATGTCACGAATCCAAACAGGCTTTGTTATGGTTTACGTTTTGTTCTTTGCCTCTTTGTCCTTAAGTCTTGCGGCTTTGGTATCAATACTTTGGTATTTTAGTGAGTAGTTATTTAAGACTAATCATTGTTTATATATGGGATGGATTTGTAATTGCATATTTATAAATGGGCATGCACAGTGGAGATATTCCATCAGTAAAACTGGGCTGTGTTCACGCTGAAAAATGTGTCAACTGAAGTCTTGCTTTGTCTTCATTGCAGCACACACCTTCACAATTACAGTTTTTCCTGTGAACTGAAGACACACAATGACAGACCAATCGTAGTTATTAGTTTTATTTTAAAAAAAAACATTGTGCATATAATGCCACAAATTATCAGAGGTGAGACCACTCTTAAGTCCGTACTGTTACAGGACATACAGGTAACAGTTCTCTGTTCCCCACTGAGGACACAGTCCAACTATCCAGCTTTGCTCATGTTCCCGAAGAACGATCCGTGAAAACTGGATGGGTGACTCTGGGCTGTCATAAGACCGAAGCAGAATTACTGCAGAATGGCCAGATTTCTAAGGCTGGTGCTCTTGTGTTTTTTTGCTTTGTGTCCAGGTTGTAAACATTCTAATTTCCTCTTTTTTGCCTCTCTTTTCTTCTGATGCTTCTTTATTTTCTTGCGAGCAGCAATGTCTGGGTTGGCCACAACCTGTGAGTGAGAAGAGAAAAAAAAAAAAGTGAAATTGATAGAAAGGAACAGTTAAAAATACCAAAACTAGGTCTTCCTCTGGAACTGGAGCAAAAGAAGCTTGTGTGTTTGCGTTTTTTTTTGGGTGTGTATGTTTTGAGTTCAGTTCCTACCTGCATGGCTTTGTGTTTCTTGCGCGAGGCTCTCCTCATCGTGGCCTCTTTCTGTACAGCAGCAAACGCCAGTGAAAACTTCTCCAAACCAACCAGTTTCTTCAACAAGTCTATGAGCTCTTGAGCCAGATTCTTCAAAGTGGGATCTAGAAAGACAGACCATTTGGAGCATTTAGAGAGTGGTAAAAACACAATCATAATAATCAGAGATTTCACAGCATCATCATAATGAACACAGAGAGCGTGGTCACACACAGTGACCACTGATCATCGCATTAGAGTTTTTTGGTTACCCCAAATCTCGTGTTGTTTGAAATCCTATGCACACAGCTCATATTGTAGATTTTAAAACAGCTACATGTATATGCACCTGGACCACTCATGGGTCAGCGGGGAATAAATTTGGCTTGTGCGTGTATTTTGTATACGAGCATGACTAGAGAGGGTGTGTGATTTTACCTTGATCTGCGTATGTGCTGTCTAGTTCTCGATACAGAGGAGCGATGATGGTGCTCAGATAAGGATTCAGTCTCTCTTTGCCCAAGTCCACAGCTATGGCACCCAAGAATTTAAATACACAAGTTCTCTACAAGGGGAACGCAATTAGAGAATCGGTCCATGAACGAGTAGGACAGTTTATCATTAAGGACAATTTACACTGATGAATTACGAGGCAAAAAGTACACAATAAGCAAAACAGCGCGCGTTTCGTACCTTCAGTGGAATTTTGGGTGAGTCTGCAGCCTCTCTCTTGGCCACAACAGAGAGCTTCTTCATCACCCACAGAAGAGATGGAGGGCGATTTTCATCCAGCTCTCCTTCCTCCTCCTGCTCGTCTTTTTCCTCCTCATCCTCTCCTTCCTCTTCCTCCTCTTCTTCTTCATCTCCTTCTTCTTTTTCTTCTTCGTCTTTCTCCTCTGAATGTTCTCCATTTTCGTTCTCTTTTCCTGTCTCCCCCTCTCCCATAAGCTGACTGGCTGTAGAGTCAGATTCAGGTGATATAAGGTAGATCACTTTTGCCACAAACAGAAAATTCTTCACCACCTGTTAATGACATTAAGAAAGACATCCATCACATGACTGCTGATATACTGTTTGTATTTTCACAAAAAAAAGGTTTTTTTAATTTAGCAACTGCTCACCTGTTCACCTGTAGTCATGTCCAAGAACTTTGACCGCAGTTGGTGGCAGAAAGCTAAGACCAGCTCTCTCATCTAAGAGTACAGACAAGAAACATCTATGAATTTTCAATTTCACTGTATTAGTTATTAAATATTGTTCAAAAGGAGCAACCCAGTCCAAAAATGGATAACCTTGACATGTCTCAGGCTCAAACAAATCAAAAATAAAAAGCATTTTCTCTGGCATTTTATAGAGTGGATGAGAGAGAAATTGGCCTCTTTGTAAGTTGACAGTGTAAGATTATAGTGACATCTGAACAGACATGGTTCACGATAGGAGAACTGTTTAACCTGATGGTCTTATTACCATAGATACAAAGAAAGCTTCACACCTTTGGCGCCGCGTTACTGTTGGAGCCAAGAGCAATTGATTAAGGCAAAATACAACCGGTAATGGGCGAATGGCAGCCATCACAGACAAAAGGGGAATCTAGCATTAACACCTAGATTCTGATTTGCATCAAGCAACGTTGTACACCTATTGTCTGTTTGCTTCATGGTATAAAAGACCGATCACGGTAACAGTTCTTGGAGTTTAGCTGCGGCGCAAGCAGACTTGCTGCCGGGTTCCACCACCACCAAATAAAGCTTTTCTCCAAGCGCGCTTTTGCTCCGGTTCGTTTACTTGTAAAATCACAAGAAAATCCAACAACAGGATGCACACAGACCTTGGCTCTAGACTAAAGACAGTCAAAGTAATCACACCCTGACCTTCTTGTCCAGATTGGTGGTAAGGAAGGTCGAGGCAACAGGCTGAGTGGTTTTGGACACAGTTTCCTGTCTCCACTGTGCAATCAGCTCCTCTGGCTTATGGGCAGCGAACAGTTGGCCAAACAGCTGAGAGGCAGTCAGCCACACCCACGAATGAGGGTGGCGGAGATGAGCATTGACATGGTCTGAGATTAAGGGGGAAAAAAAACAACAAAAAACAGCATTCACACTCAGGATGAACATGACATTAACCCTGGTTCTTTACGATTACATTTGGTTTCAAGAAACATACCGATGTTTAACTGTCCCCACGAGAAACGCTACACTCAGTAATAAAACATCTGGTTATTTCATTTCTTCTTCTTTTCATTCTGCATGTTTATGGCTGTATACGTTAGTTTGTGTTCGTACCCCAAATTCTGGTGAGCGTGTCCTTTGGTTTGTGCAGCTGGAGAAAGTTGCAATCCTTAATGAGTTTGGTGATGAGGGTCAGATAACAGAACAGCAATCTGTCTGCAGCCTTTTCATCTTCTTCTTCCTCAATCTAGATAGAGGAAAGCACAGCCTCATTACTGTACCCTTAAACACAGACACTCAAAGTTATCCCCATACATATACACACACATCCCAGTACACTGTTACACACATAAATCTCATTGATGAACCACTGTGCACGTACACCATTCAGCTGTACATAAACAAATGATCATTGCTGCGTACACACGTATCCATAACCTCGTTGTCTACTGGAAAAAGCTTTAAAGGTTTATTAAAAAAAGACGCCCTAGCGCTCTCTCCTACAAACACTCACATCTTCAAAGTTAGATGTGCAGATCTCTCTCTCAATGAAGGGCAGCAGAGCATCCAGACGCCGGGCAAAACGTTCACCTTCCACTTCCACAAAGAGACCACACACCTGGGCCCCCAGTCGTCTTAGAGACAGCTGTGTATACATGCACGTGCACACACACACACACAGATAAGAGTTAAGAGTTTATCACATTATTAACATTCATTTAGTTAGTTTATAGTTTTCAGACTGATATTGGCATTTTGTGAGGAGCAGTACCTTCTCTGCAGTGAGCCAGCTGTTGACCAGTGTGAACATGGAGTTCTGGTGTTCCAGGTCCAGCTGTCCCACCAGGGACTTGATGGCCAGAGCAGTCATTTTCTTACACTGAGCCGAGTCATCGTTCACCAAGGCCAATGACAGAGGCACGAAGAACAAGCCACAGTGCTCCAGTAAGAGGTTCTGAGAACAGAGCGGTCACAGAGGAATTACATACAACAGCTCAGTCCCCTAGATTCAAAGAGCAGGCCAAAGTTCAGCTATTGGCTACCCATCCTTTTACGCCATCTTACAGCACTGCTTATTTATAAACCTGCACAGTTGCCTGAAACGCACAGAGGCTTCGTCTAATAGTCTGATTAAAGAGGTTGGAGGTACCTGAGGAAAAGTCTGGAATATGAACGCCATCATCTCCAATGCTGACTGTCTTCCTGTGTCATATTCGTAACTGAGAAAAAAACAAAAGAAATAATATTAATTTTTTAACTTCCCGACAGACCATACCTCATTTTGTGAACTGTTGCCTGTAACGATATCTCAGGGGCATTGAGCACACACTTACTTGAGCTGGGAAACAATGAAGTCAAACTGGGCCTTCAGCTTCGCCCCCAGGGGATAGTCCATAAGGTACTTCAGGTAAATCTACGGGAGGCAGGTGGTGAGTTCAGACAATTACCTTTACGTAAACTGCACACAGAAACGTCTTGTGCTGTTCCGTGACTCACCTGACGACAGCGAACTCGGACCTGTTCGTTTGGACCTGTAACTGACAGTTTAGCCACTTTCTTCATCACCTCCTCCATTTCAGGCACCACAAGCTTCCTTGACAGGATTGCCTAGAAAAACACAGGGACAGAGAGACACAGAGAGAGAGAGAGAATATTATTGTTATGCTTTAGAGGAGGAGAATCAAACCCTTTTCTTATACTTCTTATAAGAGAGCTCTTTTGATGATGTGTTTGAGCATGGATGACTGGAGGGGCTGAAAGTGTGACGAGGCTGTTACCCTGAGCAGGCCAAAAGCCGTGGCCTGGCGAGAATGGTCATAAATGTCTTCCTCAGCGTATCCCAGCAGCACTTGCAGCTGTGTGTTAGTGATTCGATGTTTTGTCACACTCTTAACCAGTACAGTTATGGCCTTTGAAAGAATAACAAACACAAAAATGATCCACATCACTGATTCATATTTACCAACCGATCATCAAACTTCTGAACAGCAGACATGAGAATCAAAGTTTATGGCAAAATACATTAATACAAAAAAAAAACAATTAAAAAGTTCTGTAAGCTCGACTTAATGAACCGTTAGGGAGCAGCAGTAGTTTGGTGCATCTCTCCTGTATCTTGTTATCTGATGTAAGTTCTGTTGAAGGATGGTGTGTGTGTGTGTGCAGTGTTTTAACTGTGTCTTTGGGGGTGTCGGTTGAGTACCTTAAAGCAGTTCTGGACCAAGTTAAAGTTCTCTCCCCCTGCAGCCCCAGCCTTGGCATAGTCCTTAAGCAGAACAAAGAGCTGGCGTGTGAGCTGCTCTGCATTCTTATCCAGAGACGGCAGAGGGAACTTCAAAAGCCAGATAAACACCTGGAGAGCCTCTGTTATCACCTACACAGACCAAGAGCACACATACAAACACAGAAGGGTTTTGGTTACGGACCACGCATAAAAGCAAAGACAAATATTGAACTGTACATGGTTAGAAACAGGCACATGAGATAGCCTTGCTGCTGAAGTGTACACACAGACAGAGCCAAGGAATAGTTACAGTCTCTCTCTCATAAAATTCACCTTGACATGCATGGAGTTGAGACAGTCGAGCAGCAGACAGACAAAGGGATCCAGCATTTCCCTCACTGAGGCCACAGAAGAGTTGATCTTTGAATTCTTCAGACTCAGGTGAAGCAGCTGCACAAGCACCGAGAGAGAAGGGTCAGTCAGGTCCGAGAAAACATACTGAGAATGTAACTGAAAATATATCTTTTTTTTTTAAAGATAACCCCATTAAAAATAACCATTTTGTTCATTTGTTCAGTGATTTTTCTTTGTTTACTGAGAATTCCTTTTAGAGCTGCAGTCTCCCATGATAGCAATACATATAAACCAAAGCCAAAAAGGGAAAGAAAATCATTTTGAATTTTTAATTAATCAATTCTAGATATCATACACTCAGGCCGGTTTCCACCAGGATGTGCATGTTGGTCTTGACGCTGATGGCAGCTTTTTGGCCTCCTCTCTTTGGGGTGGGGGGCAGGAGAAGGCAAGAGGGTGGCGGCAGGCGTGGGTCTGGTGGGGGAGTAGACTTCTCTCTGTCATGGAAAGTTAGAAGAACGTTTGGACCAAAAAACCTTTTCTGTTTCTTCAATCATTTCCGAAGCATTGTTACAATGGACTTAAAGTGTGCATCTTTGTGTGTGTGTGTGTGTGTGTGTGTGCAAACGTGTGTCA
Source organism: Chanos chanos (assembly GCF_902362185.1). Taxonomy (NCBI): domain Eukaryota; kingdom Metazoa; phylum Chordata; class Actinopteri; order Gonorynchiformes; family Chanidae; genus Chanos; species Chanos chanos. The sequence goes on from NC_044495.1 coordinate 16,723,376, forward strand.
TACTTGTTCTTGCTGGTGAGCAGCGGTAGACTCTGGCTGACCAGACCGTGACTGAGCAGTAAGATGGACTGAGGACCCATACTGTCATTGAGCAGCAGTCCTGCCACCACTCTTCTCAACACAGCATGGACACGTCTAGACACCTTCAGACTAGTGGTGTTCTCCAATACCTACAGAGAGACAGAGACACAGAGACAGAGAGACAGAGAGAGAGAGACAGAGACAGAGACAGAGAGACAGAGACAGAGACAGAGAGACAGAGACAGAGACAGAGAGACAGAGACAGAGAGACAGAGACAGAGAGACAGAGACAGAGAGACAGAGACAGAGACAGAGAGAGAGAGAGACAGAGAGAGAGAGAGACAGAGAGAGAGGGAAAGACGGGAGTGAAAGAGGGAATGAGAGGAAAAGAAAGAGATTGAAGACAGTGTGCAGGGCTTAGTAAAGATAAAACATAATAAATGGGTTTTAGGGGCCGTTTCAGCCAACAGACAGGCTGAGTAACTGCTCACCTCTTTGAGTGGCACAATGAGTCGAGTGATGCATTCCTGACTGCAGAACTGGGCCAGCAGCTCGTAAGAGTCCACGCTCTTACTGTGACGTGCCTCCATCACCTTGGAAACTATACCTTTAACGTCCTTCTCCTCAGCAACGTCTCCAAACAATTCATTGTTGAAAATCTAGCCGATCAAAAAAGCAACTACTGGTCAGGTTTCTCCACTATCTTAATTCAGCGACATAAATGTATGCATACAATTCCCATTCCTTCAGCAATATCTTTGTGTTTATAAAGAGTAACAACGAATATGGAAGAAACACATTTAATCATGATGCAGTTTTGTCTTCGAGAAATTTACCAAACAAATAAAATTGGAATCCTTTGTATTGTGGCCTAAATTTCAGAGCATGGCATATTCCCACTTACTGTAAATGTAATTCATTTTAATTGTCAACTACATGTGCTTGATTATCACTCCATTTGTGCTTTGATGTATTTGCAAACTGATATTTAATATCATGTAATCGATATTCAATATTCAACAGCTCACCTGTCAGTTTTTAAATCTCCATAAGACCATGTGGTTTCATCAAAATATATAAAATGATGACCTTCAACCGATCTCAAAAACAGATATTCAGGAGTATTTACCTTAACCAATATCGCCATGCACGGGTCCAAGTCTCCACTCTTAAGGGAGGGTTTCAGGGCCGACAGCAGATGGTACACAGTAAAAGTCAACACATGCACCTGGAGGACATGCGACATACGAAGCACATGATTACATATCCCAGAAATGATTTCAGATAAAAGCCACGGCACACTCGTCCCCAGACACACGTGATTTTCCTTTACTGACCTGGTAGCCTTTAACCAGGACATCCTGCATCTCTCTGAGTAAGTACTGTAGATAACGATGGCCCAGAGCTTCTACGATCTTAATGAGCGTGTTCCGAGCCACATCACGGATCTCCTGAAATCGATTCTTCAGATGGGCGCACACTTTTAGCAGAACCCTGTCAAAACAAACAACAAACAAAAGAGTAAACATCTTCTTCATTCACTCCGTCTGTCTAATACACACATTATAACAATGATTTATTGAAAGGAGAGTGATCAACAAAAAACACACAGACACACGTGCTGATGTAAACGGAAACAGAGACAGAAAGACAGACAGAAAAAAACCACACATATATAAATACACACCCAGGTAGGTTGGCCTCCATGACGTCTTGTGGTAATGACTGCATGAGGCGAACCATAGCAAAAGCAATGGGTACTCTCACCACTTCATCATCCATGACCTCCTTTGACTTCACCATCTTATGCTCATCATCCCTCTTTACCTGTACACACACACACACACACACACACACATCAGCTTTCTGTGCCACATGCACCATAAAATACTAACACCCGTGTATGTGTAAGTCTAACCACAGATAGATCATTGAGAGTCAGGTATGACTGTGGTTTATAAGACTAATGGCATGTTAAGCCCTTTGTATCAATTCTGATCTTAAGTCATGTCTGGGAATTTACACTTCTAGTCTCAAAAGGAAAAAAAATTCCATCAGGTAACAATTATCTAGTCAATTTCCATAAAATTCCAGGATATTCCTGGAAATTCCGAATAGATTCTTTTTATCTCTGATCTATGTGGCAGACTCTATGTTTGGATGTCATGAGCTGTTGTTACGTTGATCTGTCATGCTTACTGTCATTTATGTTTGGTAAAAAAAAAAATAACCACTGAAGAGTATTAACTGGATACTAATGAGTTGAAACACAGGCTAAACTAATTACTAGATCATGTGTCATTTTTATCCCTACAGTCGTCTAAAGGCACAAAGTACTGCCTGACCCCCTAGACCAGCAGATACAAGAGCTGTACTATGTATGAGGTCAAAAAATGCGATGGAACTGCAATACTTGTGATCTCAGGACACAAGACTTGATATTTGTATACATAAAACAAAACAGAGATTACAATTAAAATTAACACAAAAGTAGCCCTGCAGCTCTACAGGATACAGTGTGTTCAGAGACCTTGGCAGTGAGACACTTGTGGAGTCGGGGTAAGATGGTCGTTGTGACCGTGTGATGTATGGAGGTGAGCAGAGTCTCCAGATCCTCTCTGCTCTGGGGGAGTCCACTGCTGACGACAGGAGGTGGCTTTCTCCCATCAACCTTGGCAGCGGGCTTAGGCTTCACCGCAGCGTCATCAGTGCCTGTTTCCATGGCATCCGTCGCTGCTGTAACCGCCTCTTTGGCTTCGCTTTCCTTAGTGACTTCATCAGTCTCCATGGTTTCCTCACCATCACTCTCCTCAGAGTCCATCTGCTCCTCTTCATTAGCATCTTCATCCATGGCACCGGCATCTGAGAAAAAACAACAAGGTCACTAACGGACCGAGAACGGTCATGGTCACTAGTAACAATGTATTCTACTCACCCTCCGGCTTCTTGTTTTTCATTGCTTCAATTTCTTTGCTCAAAGTCTCGTGGTCAAAATGGAAAGCTTCAAGAACGGTCACAAGAAGACTGCAAAAATATCTTTGTTAGTCTATTTCCTCAAGCATAATAAAGAAAACATACACAATATCCACACGAAAAGACACATGAGATTGTATACCTGACAGCCAACTTCTGCTCTGCCATTCCTGTCTGCAGCACATGTACAAACTGTTTGAGGTAGTACAGGTATTTGGACCAGGTGAGACGTCTGCACACGGCACCAATCACCTCCACTGCTGATGAGGTCATATTCTCATACTGTAACCACACCACCAAAACACAACAGCTGTGTCAAACTCTCAGTATACACTATTAATATGACAGCTAAAGCTACACAAACATCTCATTAATACTGATACATCCTTAAAGACCATTAAAGCTTCACAAACATTGCATAACCAGTAATATCTGCCCTCAGGGAGTCCTGTGAACTGCATTCAGTGGACATACAAACCAAATTTAGCTAACTAAAGTGATTTCATCAGAAAACCCAGTAATAGAAAAAAAGAACAACATGAACTCCACTGAACAGAATCATTGAAAAAACAAACCCACCCATGCACGCACACACACACACACACACACACACACACACACACACACACACACCTTGAGTAGCTTCTCATCGAACAGAGCGACCATGGCATAAGGCATGATATAGTTCTGCATGGAGCGAGATGACATCACCACAGTCCCCTCTGTCAGCTGCTTGGCAAACTTCCTGAGTGCCCTTCCTCTCCTATGGATCTGAACAAAGAGCATAAGAGAGAGAGAAGACAAAAGAGAGCGTCACAAAAAAAAAGATCACAAATTCAAAGCTGTGGTCTTTATTCTACTGCATCAAGTTCTTTGGCTTAGGAGTGAGCAACACAGTGAGGCAGAGGGCACTAAAACACAAATGTATTTAATTGTCCATTTCCTTATTTTCAGATACCAAACCACCAATAACAGCTGCAGAAAATATTCGCTTTTAGACTCGTGCAAGTGACAGAGAATCACTCCCTGTGGAGTTAATATTGGCAGCATTTTCTTTCTGGAATGTTAATATATACTATATGCAATACAGAAGGTAACTGGACACCAGTCTGAGGTTTAACATAATAAAAAAGAAAAAGAAAAAAAAGCCTATCACATATTAAAGAGAATCAGAGACACAAACTCTTAAAATAGGTCACAGCCTTCTCCTTCAGTTATCAAGCTGCCTGTGCAGTTGCTGTGTGACAGTAACATGTCTGTAATTGCTTTACCTGAATGTGTTTCATGTGCTCAAAGAAGTCTGACTCTGGGTCGTTGTAGTCTGTGAGCTGCACCAGGTCACGGAACTCTGGACGAGACGGGAATGTCCGGATCAAACAGGAGAGAACTGTGGTGTAATCGTTCCTCACACTCTGAAGATTAAAAGAGGGATTTTAACGTCTGAAATCTTGTGCCTGTTCATGTCCCACAACACTGAAATATACAGCGAGTAAAGTGAATGTGTGAAAAGCTTGAAAGTCTGCGTGTTCAGTTCCACCAAAGTGACAAAGAGTTCAGCACAAAGGCTTAAAAATTTGTTGGAGTTTAAAACCTGTAACGAATCTTGTAAAAAGCCTGAAAGTGTTTGTGTGTGTGTGTATTTCTACCTCAGTCTTGCTTTTCAGGCCTTTCCTCAGTGCATTCAGAATGGTGTACTGCACTATCTCTTTATATTCCCCCTCAGGGCTTCCTACTGCAGCCAGCTGAGCTATTACTGCAGATAGACACACCGTGGCATTGTCTGCCAGCGACATGTCTCCAATCTGCAACACAAACACATATGAAGTACAAAAAAAACTAATAATCACACCAGCAGCACAATAATATCCACAGAAACACATCACCAACAGAAATAGAGCTCACATAAAGCTCTCTCAAACATCCAAGGGCATAAAGTCTGACAAATCCACTCTCACGTTTAAAGTATAGGCACATGCACATGTATATTCTGTTGATAGACTATATGTATATATATACACACACATCAGTCTATATTCACCTGAAATGAATGGAAGCAGTTGTGCATGAGAGCAGTGAGGTATCTCATGTCCAGGGTGGTCATCTCTTTAACCTGCTTGGTGGCCTTCTGGAACGCCGTCAGACGCACATCAAAGTGAATTTCATCCAAGTGCCTACTGTCGAAGGCATTCAGCTGGAAAGAGTAAGGCAGAGAGGGGAAGGAATGAGTGGTGATGTGATGTGACACGAGAAGAGAAGAGAAGAGAAGAGAAGAGAAGAGAAGAGAAGAGAAGAGAAGAGAAGAGAAGAGAAGAGAAGAAGAGGTTTGTGTCATTGTAGTCTGTAGATATGTTGCTGTCTGTGTGTTTAGATGGAGGCCAACCTGAACAGCCATGTCTGTGATGTACTTCAGTTCACCATCCAGGTCTGAGAGAGTCTGTGGAGGAAGAGCACTATCATTAATGCAAATGGCTGAATTTCACAGATGAAGCCTTCACAGAGATTTCACCAACCAACATCAAAAATCTGAAGAAACTACAACATTGAGCTGAAGTCACCGAATTTGAGAAAGTTGCTGAGGTGTTTTGTAACTAAGTATGTGAAAAAACATACGGTAACTGGTGAGAATAACGTTTTAAGTGTAGCTGACACTGAACGAGGATGTGAGGCGTGGCTAGGTGACGGGGCTTACCTGATAGACTGCACACAGCGCTTGGCGAGGTAGTTTGTTGTGAAGAACAGAGAGGAGTTCACTGAGTGGTTTGAGAAACACAGCAGGCTCCGTACACTGCCTTAATAAATTCTGCACTGTACCCAGGATATCCAGCTGTGTGTCCTACATATACAATACACGATAAGTAACACAGATATGTGTATCACCTCCTCAGGTAAAATCAGGGTATGAGGCAGCATTATGAAAAGGGAGAGAGATGATGGGATTCACCTGAGCAGTGGTTGGTTTGTGGAGGTATGGCAGCAGTAGACTGATTAGAGTAGAGCTCTGGTCCTTGTCAGTCACAAACCTGCTTATCCTGACAAAGACAGAAAACATGTATCACCATAATCCTTATGAAGCAAAACTCATCTGGACACCATGCTAAAACCCATTCATTCTGCTGACCACAGTAATGGTCACAAATACAAAACACTGACCCTCTGCAAGTCCTACATCACCATAAAAATCAGTTTAACTGATCCTAGAGCAGTGACTGGAGTATGCGACAGGGACCTACTTTGAGAGTATATTGAGCTCCTTGGCAACCTGAGCTCTGAACTTCTTCTTCTTAATGCGGTCAGAGTTACTGACCACACCACGGAGATACTGCAACAGAGTAGAGATGTGAGGGAGAAGCAGCCGGGAGCCCACACTCAGAGGGTCTGAAAAACAGAACGGGGGAGAGACAGGAGGGTGGAGGACATGAGAGAGAAAGAGGAGAGGGGGAAAAAAAGACACAGATATTCATATTAGAGAAACTTGGCCAAAAATATCAGGAAATATTCTACAACAAGAACTAGAATCGTCTGTTCTATCTATTCTGAAATATTCTAGAACATTCTATAACTCTTAATACCTGTAGCAATATCTGAGTCCTGAGGAGGCTCAGGTATCACACAATTATCCACAGTCAGCTCTTCCTCTCCCTCTGAAGGGATGTAGTCTGGAGTGATTAACAGACTCTCCGTTATGTCCAACACCATGGAAACAGTAGCAGGAGACACATTCTTGGCCAAAAGAAGGGCAAAAAGGTTTGTCAGGATGTCACGCTCCGAATGATCTGGGCTCTGCTTGCCCAGCAACGGGAAATACCTGAGAGAGAGAGAGACAACCACAAGATCATAGATTACATGTTGCTGAAACAGGGAGTATTTTAATTACAAAGAAAAAAAATAATTTAGTGATTTAATAAAGCATTTTTGTACAAAAAACAATGTGAGTTCATTTCTGAGGTAAGTCTGCATACAACAATAAGGCTCTTGTCTTGATCCTAATAATGACTGGATATAATACAAATGGAGCATTGAAAACTCAGAGGGGTCTTGTTTCAGAAGTATGACTGTTGGTTAGTTTTTTGTGTGCTAAGCTCACCTGGCATTCTGACTCCACACATGGATGAGTCTGAGAAGGGGTGTGGGGGCATAGGGACTCTCACTGGACAGACGACACACCTGGAATCAACAAGAGTGATTAGTATAACCCAGCAAGCGCACACACGCACGCACGCACGCGCACACACACACACAGAGTCCATATACCTGAGGCCAGACCACAGCCTGGAACACAGCATCCAGTTCATCTGCAGTGAAGTTGTATGACTCAAAACCGTTGAAGAACTCCTGAACATGTAAAATCCCCAAACGCCTCAGATTCTTCAGAGGATTAATACAACCCCCTCTCAGCTACAGACATGAAGAGAGAGAAAAAAATACAGATAAAACAAAGAGTAGCAATTCACTTAACCACTATGGCTAACACTGTTGTTAAATTCTTCAAAGATTGTATGATGTAGCTATTTATCTCTGTCTACAGAGCAAGATAACATTTCCTGACAGTCATCCCTGAGAATGATCACATACAAAGGGACTCTGAAACCATGTGATGAACATCACACTGTTAATAAAGCTCTTGAGGTGTGTCCAGTACAGCTAGACTCCAACAGCAGACCACTCAAAGATTAATGATGCAGCACAAAACCATTCACAGACTCCCACCTGCTCTCTCTGGTCAAGAATGAAGGACACAGAGGCAGTGACACACAGCAGAATCTGTAGGACTTTGGGCAGGTAGATGTGGATGAGATGGCCCAGTTTGTGAATAACCACGTCTATTATATTCAACAGACTGTGCTGACGTCCTAAAGGAAGAACAGCCCACAGATCCGTCTCTCTCACAGCACGCTCTACAGCCGCTAAACACGACCCTGCAGACATAGAGAGAAGGGAAAGAAAGAAAGTCACTACTGATGAAATGTCTAGTGATTAGTGATTTAGAGTTTTTGAATTTGTTGTTTTTGGTTCAGACTGCACGACATAGGTTTGCAACATACGGCACATATTACTGAGCCAATAATAAATTATGATTCCTCATGCAAACATAAGAAGTGATTGGGTGAGTAAATGTCAGTGTATGTGCACATGCTTGACCAGGTGTGTATGATTGTGCATGTGTGTGGTTTTGTTTATGCAGGGTGTTTTGGGTGTGTTTGTGAGTTAGAGTCACCGAGTGTGAGTGTGTGTTTCTATGAGTGTGTCACCTTGGCTGTGGTGACAGACAGGCTCCAGTAGTAAGTCTATGAACATGCCCAGCTCCTGTGGCTGGCAGCCTGCCAGGAAGCGCAGGATGATGGAGGAGCGAGAGGCAGTTGAAGCTTTACTCTGGAACTTGCTGCCAGTTTTAGTGCGCATACGCCCATAGAGGATCCTACACACAAACACACACATACACACCATTTACAGGATGCACAGCAAACACAAACACGACTTGGATCCAACAGAGAGACATCATCAATAATCCCCCTAACAGCGGCCAAACACGCTCAGAGACATCCTTAGCCTCACTCACTTACACACACATGAACAAAGCAGCACCCACACACACACACACACACACACACACACACACACACACACTGAGATGGGATTCATACTGATTCGAAATATTCCAGTCATATTATCTGTTTTATATTATAACAAATCCAAATACATAAATGAAAACATTATGCAAACACACAGAATTCAAGTGAAACTACCATGGAATCTCTCTCTCTTTTTTTTTTACATACTTCCATAGTAAATAAGAGTGCAGACAGACCTATAACAATTTCAGAATAAACAGGTGCATATGCGAGTACGCACACACATACCTCATTAGTACAGGTATAAGCTTTGGTCTGTGTGAGTCCATCACAACTGCTCCATCTTCAGAGATATTGAAGTGAACAATCTCATCTTTAAAATGTTTGTCATCCAATAGCCTCTCCAGGTTCTCTCTACAAACAAACAACAAATAAAAAATAAACACAACAAATATACACGGAGGCCACAACCAACGTAAAATTCACAAGGTTTAAGTCCCAAATTCACAAGGTTGAACCAGCGTGCACAAAAACCAGTTTGAAATCCTTACATCTAATGGTCTGGGATGCAGGTCAAAAGAACTCTCTTTCTCATAAAAATATTGAAAAACAGGAATCAGCAACTCAATCAATAACTCATTTTCAGCAACTCAGTTCATTCCAGAGAGGTATCAGGTATGAAATAATACAATAATGAAGGTTAACAGTCAGTCTCTTTGAACTGTCACATTCCCATGCCCACTTCCTCTGCCATGAATGAAACTAGAGAAGTAGAATTCTGATAAATATCAGACCTTGACATAAAGACATCTATTTACACAAAAATACAGACTCAGTACTGTATGTAATCAGAGTACAGTCAATGTCTAGAGGCAGCCAAAAAAAAAAAAAAAATATCAGGGGAAAGAACAGTCGTTCTACAGCTGCCCTCTCTGAAAGTGCACCGTCTGAAAAGGAGAATATACTTACTTGTAGGGGAGTATGTGTGGGTCTTTGTACGTCATTAGACAGTCCAGGGCTACCTTCTGGATCTGATAGTCTTTATGGCACAGTAACTAAAAGCACAGGGAAACAGAGAGGGGGGACAGATGTGCTTATCAGTCTCTGAAATGAAAACTGTTCGCTGACTGAACACCGAAGGTAAACTGATATGAGAATACGTGCACTGTCTGAGGAGAGAGTTACCTGAGTATAGAGCTCCAGTAATTTCGGCTCCATGTACAGGGCTTTGGGGTTGGAGAATTTGGAGAAAACTTTCAGATGTGCTATGAGTTGCCTGTGAAACATTGGTGGTGATTATTCCTAAGGCATCTTCACATTAATGTTACAATGTATGTCAATAACAGGCTCTAGTGGTATTTAACTTGAAGTGTGTGATAACACTTAAACCATGGGTTAGAATAACAACATCGGCTAGAGCATGGCTCTAAAGGAAGAGTTTCAGCTCATTTTATTCAAATTCTTCCAAAAAAAGTCAGTAACTGTGAGCAAGGAGCAGTTACAGTTACAGTGTGCACTGAAAACTGCTTCAGTTTAACACCACAGAACCAAACCATTACTTACTTGCCAGCTGCTCTTCTTGGCACCTTTCTTTCCATCCGTTTAGGCTCTTCCTCTTTCTCTTCCTCTTCATCCTTCATTTCAGCATCCTCTTCCACCATTGACTCCTCCTCTAACGAAGATTTCCCCTTTTTCCTCAGGTCTTGTGTTGGCGCCACCAGAAGATCGGCAGGGTAAAACTCGTTGCTGTCAATTTGATCAAAAAGACATGTCAGCCAATAGGAGGAACCAGTCTATAGTATGACAGGGAGGGATAAAACAACAGATATGTAGAAAACTCAGTAGGCTTATTATTATTATATCACAGACACACAAGCCCACAGACCTGACAAAGCGTAGTAACAGCGGGCTAAGCTCTCTGCTGCGAGGTTCCACTCTCTCCGGGAACATTGCCATGGCTTTCCACAGCAGGCTGCGGAAGTTCACGAAGTCAGTCCGCTCATTCAGGTCAGCAGCTTTGTCCAAGCTCTCCAGAAACAGAACCCCCACATCCCCACTGTCAATCACATCAGAGCCAGCATCGCGGTCCTGTTGCCGACCTTCGTCCTCAGCTTCATCATCATCAGCAGCACGGAGTTCATTTTCTGAAAGATAAAGGTTACTTTCCTTTAATGGCTGTCTCACACGTATGCAGTTACTTTCTCTTATTGCTGCCTTACACATATTCAGAGCCCACAGACACTGGACAGACACACCGGCGTCAGAGTCCGGAAACCGGCTACCCACCAGCTATCCCTGCCACCATCTCCAGCTGCTCATAGTACACTCTCCAGAATTCCTTATTGTCCATTTCCTGAGCATGACTCCTGCACACATACAGTTTCAGGGATACTGATTATAGAAAGAACAGCAACTTATGGTATAGTGAAGAGAGAGAAAACTGCAGTACTCACACTAGCAGGTCGATTACAGCATCCCAAAGAGGTCTGAAGTTGACAAACAGCATTGCGATAAGGTAGCGCAGCGGAACCTGTAAAACGTAGAAACTCATAAATAAGACTACAATGATCCACAGTAAACCTGTGACAGTGTGTGGAAGCAGTGCAGTGGATAGTTTCTCTGAGGTCCCATACCTCCTGAAATGGGCCCAGAGGCAGACAGGGCTGCACAAGGTCACGACGAAGTTTACGTAAATGAAGAAGTTTCTCTCTATAATCTTGTACTGTGGCAGGAATTAACTCAGCCTGGAGGCATACAGCAAACACTGTCTGCCTGGCAGTACTCTCCTCACTCTGAAAACAGAGGGAGAAAGAGAGAGGTATCAGTGTGGTTATACAAAAATTACACACACATATTACGCTATTAAAATGTCAGAATACGTAGTCCATAGTTAGGGTTAATGGTTAGGTTCCATCACCACCTTTGTACGTGGTCTGACAAAGGCAGGAATGGAACTTTCTAGAACTTCAAATAAAAAATTGTACCTGAGCTGGCTTAGGAAGGTCTGCCTCAAAATGAGTCATAATTCTCAGAGTAAGAAGACGAATCTATAGGAAGAGAGAACAGATTACTATTTTATCTAATCAAAGATTTATATTTTATAAAACACACAACCTTCTGCTCAACAGTATAAAAACACTGAGGAATTACCTTCGAGACATTGGAGGAAAGGTTTGCACTCAATATTGAGTGGAGCTCCAAAAGTGAATTGTGGGATAAGTGGGCGGAACAGCCGTTGAGTGACAGTCTGGTATAGTATAGATCTCCTAGCAACAGGGCAGACAGATCCGTTGGGAATTGCCTGTGATGGGGAAAAAAAAACAACCTCTCAACTAAATATAACTGTTTCTTCTTCAAAGGTCTTGACCATGGCACGGACAGAACAAGGACGTTCTGTTAGAAAATGTTTCTTTGAACTGGCAGCACTTACTGGATTATGCTTTTAACCAGTTCCACAGGAAGCAGAGAGAGAACCTCTGCAGACTCCTTAAAGCTGAGGAGAGTACTCAGAGCCTGTCTGGCCACAAACAGTCCTCCTGAGACAAACAAAACAACAGGTATGAGTGCATCACCTCACCATGCAGTGGACACACAATAAGAGCTTAAACAGCATATAGATAATCCAATATGCTACAGTGAGAATAAAGACACGCATCAGCTCCAAGATGGAGCAAAAAGATGTAACTGCACCTTACAGAGAGACAAAACACCGGCACAGTCTAGATAACAAATTCAGCTGTGTTAAGTCAATGCAAACTTTAATAATTAACCACTGACAAATTTCTTATGTGCTCTCTCAGGAAACACTGACCTCTCCTCCGAGTTTCACTCAGCACATCATTAAGCAGTCGGATCAGCAGGGTAGAGAGTGTGGGAATTACACTGGAGGCCTCCAATGGTCTATAGCACACACACGAAAAATTAATTAACAACAACATACACAATATAACACACAAATCCTAAGAAAACAGCTCCTTTACCATACACACAGTCAATCCTAAACCAATTCACCATCATTAAATGCACAGACAACATCAACACACATATGAACTCCACAGTGACGTAACACCACACAAACAAGCCTAGGGCATTCTGAGGCAAATCTACAACACACATTCATACAACACTCTCAGGTCATATGGAAAGATGGGAATGAAAGGGCAGTGGTCAGGGGTGTGTTACCTGACGTGGGGCAGGAGGACGAGGGCTGCCCAGGCCTGAGAGAGGTCGGTGGGGGCTCCTCCATCAGGAAGGTCAATGAGGGAGAGAATGTAGTCAGGCACAGAGACTGTTTGTTCTCTCTCACTGGGCTGGCTCTCCTCTGTTCCACCTGCACACCTGTGTACACCAATACCATTATAACTACAAATATCTAGTAGATATTTAATGTTTTTGAAACACAAGATGGGAAAAACAATGGAAACAACACTGGAATAATAGTGACATAACAATAAACAACAACAATACGTCTAAATAGACTGGTTTTTTTTTCCCCATTGTAGTAAATATTGTTGTACTATGGTAAAAAAAAATTGCATTATATCATTGTGATAATCATCAGGGTTCAAGCACAATTAATAAAAGACAATTAAATACTATTTAAACAAAAACATTATCAGATCCTGAATGTTTGACAGTCGGTCAGATCATGAGGTGCCTCTGAGAGTTTCATTCATACATGAACCGTAATCAGCATGGTCAAACCCGAGATCTCTCATCATATTTCATGTTTCACCAAACACAAAAACAAAACAGACACACAACATTCATTTTCACTCACAGAGCATAACAGTGACAACCATTATTTACTAATATGTTTGTTATATCAAATGTTACGCATATATTAATTCAAACCAAGCAAAAACTGGTTTTAGTCGGAACTTGACACATAAATGTCACATAAATGGCATCAGAAAAAACTGCAGAAGTTCAACATGGAAGCCTCAGAACCACGAAAACAGGTATAATCTCACACCCCCGTGCAGGACTCACCCTGTGGGCTGACCCGTGAAGACCAGTGGGTACTTTTCAAAGGCCATAGATCCGTCAGTGGGAGGTTCTGCTTTGGCCAGGATCAAAGAGACGAGCAGTTCCAGAGCCAGTAAACGGGTCACTGAGTCTGCACTGCCAAACATCTGCTCACAGTACTGCAGAAGACTGGGCAAGAAGAGCTGCAACAGAGAAAAACCCCATTCACCTGCTTTTCTACACACTGGCAATAAAACTGTTCAGTAACCACAATCACTCATCTACAGACTATGGGAATCAGCTCCAAACTAAAGGGTCTGACACACCTGAATCAATCTGAACCCTTAAAACGGTGAGTTAGGGCTTAACAGAATAACAGAAAACAGTACTTTTTTTATTTTCTGAACTACTCAATCTAATGTTGTTTTGAAAGAATGTTTTTCAATTCACAACTGTTTTTCCAAAGCACACTGCACTGACCTGTTCAAACTGTTTCATGTCAAACATCTGTTTAGAGAAGGACAGGATGAGGTCCTCAGCCATCCCACTGCAGAACACCTGTCACAAGAGCCAGAGTGACTGTTAGAACCAACCTACCACAGTCACAACACACACACACACACGCACAGGCACACACGCACAAAATGCCCAGACACAGAACAAACACAAGCTGACACACACCTTTTTCACAGTCTCCTGGATCATGTGGCCGGGCAGGGAGACGTTGTCTCCCAGCAGGAGGGAGGAGAGCACCTGGAGGATGAGGCGACAGTTGGAGTAGGAGAGTCCAGAGGTCTGTATGAGCTGAAGTAGAGTCTGTAAAAACCACAGACAGACACAAACCAGAAAAGTAACACAAGTTAACAACCAAGAACAGAGAGTCCGTGCAGAAAACTAATAAAGCCCAAACAAACAGATCAGTGTTTTGTTTGATGGTAGATTTGACTGCAAAACTAAATTATGCAATACATAAAATCTGCATTCCAGAGGCCTTGCAAATTAAAAAAAAAACCACACACACACACACAAACCTGACAGACAGACTGTGGCTTTGTAATCTTGGCTCCTTTGCGGTTGTCCACCAGTGTGTGGTAGATAAACAGCAGTCTGTCCAGATGCTGAGAGGCTTCCTCCGAGTCAGCTGTCCCCAGTCTCTCCATCACCTCCTTCATACAGGCCTGCATGAACACAACAAACAAACACACAATCTGAACGAACGTTGTAAAACCAATGACACTCTTCCAGGCTACGCCACAAACCAACCCATTACAGTTAGGATGAACAACATCAAAGAAACTACACACAGAAGGCCAAACAGAGAGAATAAAACACAAAAAAAAAACAACAACAAAAACTACACACCGCAACACAATTAAATATCAAAGATAACGCACTCATAACTGAATGTACACTACTACAATACAGCTATTCTGATTTATTCTTTTCTGTTTTTTAATTTTCATTTCTGTCTTTTAGCAAGGAAGATACATTTCTCACCTCTATTCCATCCCACAGCACCAGTAAATGCTCCATGGCAACATAACTGACAGAGGACTCAGCCATGTGATCCAGAGCCTCCTTCACACGCTCCCACGGCAGAGTCACATCCTGCCCTCCAGCCGGACCGAGCTTCCGTAAAACCATCGGCAGGGCCTGACTCATGAAAACAAACAGGTATCACACACACACACACACACACACACACACACAGAGGAGAATATAATCTTACGTTTTAGGTATCGGTAATTTGCCAGATGTACGACAGTGACTGCCAATGACTGTTTCATGGGGCTGGCATCTAAGCCCAACATTGATACTCCTATTCAGAGCAACACTTCAGTATCTCATGCTCTTGTGGGATAATTTCCCAGAACTCTTGGGGGAAAAAAACCCCTCTCTTTTTACCAAAGGCAACTCCTTATCACATCAGCATATCAGACAACACTGACAGGTTTCTTATTCAGCTTTGCTCTATCAGACCAGAGAGTTCTTAAGCTAAGAGGGTCTCACCTTGTTGGCACAAGAGTGGAACATGTTCCGTACACCTTTACACATCTCGAAGATCAGCTGGCCCACTCCCTCAACTTTCCCAGGGTTCTCCTCCAAATCCGCAAACATGAGGTTGAACAGTGCATCAAAATCAGCCACCTGTGAAGTAACAGAGAATCATATGGTCATTAAATCAGTATACAGATAAATCATAGACCTCACCTAAGATTTGTACCGAGACATCAGTCATACCTTTCTCATCAAAAACGAGAAGCTCTCAGCAGCAAAATTGCGTATGTGTCCCTTCTTGTGTGCCAGAAGCTTACTGTACAAACTAAAGAAAGAAGAGATGAAGAGGAATAAACAGACTGCACTGACTGCACAATGACTGTTTGTCAAACATATTCCACTGTCCTTTCCCAGCAAATTCTGACCTGTAGATCTTGGGCATGTCTTTGACCATAAGCCTCCACAGGTACTTGTAGAGGTATGAAAGACAGGTGAAGCTCCATTCCATCAGCTCTGTATCCTGGGTGTCCAGGAGAGAGGTGATGATGATGAAGAAATCGGGGAAATGAGGGTAAAAGTCTGTCTGGAGGTCCCTGGCAAGCTGTACCACAAGACTGGGCAAGTAGAGAGACAGTGTGGGATAAATCCCCAGTGAGCCAGTGATAAAGACAAAGATTGTGACAATAACATTGATAATGGTGTATAGAAGCTAACTGGCTTAGATTAGATACCACATAAACACAGTTGAAATATTAACTTAGGTGTTTAAACTTAATCCAGATCCACAGGTGCACTGTCTACTGATTCTGTTTTAAACATATCACTCTGCTAAACTCGTCAAGTCGTAATAAGAAGATTTAAATCCAGTTTCCACCTAGCACTGCCAGACAGCGCAAAAACAAATCTTTACAGAATAATAACCAATATCTTACTGCACATCTCATAATTTAAACATCAAAATACAAGCTCTATTTACTCCAGTAGAGGCTGGTAGGCCATGCTGTTCTTCACAGAGAGGTGAGTCTTGAGGCTCTCCACAACAGTGTTCTGGTGGAACACCAGCAGGTTGAAGGACTGGCTTTTCTGTATCACCTCCTTCAGGAAGGTCGCTGTTGGGCAATAAATGATATTGTGCACTTTATACAAAAGAAGAGCAATGTAACTGGAGTTTAACGATCACACTGAGTATGGAACAGAAGACAATATCATGATTACCTATGCTGAGGGGAAAACAACAACAGCAACAACAACAACAAAGATTCACACTCATACAACACCAAACTCTTAAAAAGCGTGAAACTAGGACGTACTGAAGTGTTCGGTCAGATTTAGATCCTTCCATTTCGTTAAGCCTTCGAAAAAGTAAGTGTCAACCTCCTGGCGTGGAAAAATGCAAAACAAAAACGTCAAAACAACGCCAAAACATCACACAGATTTTAAGCAGAACCGAACTAAAGTATATTCAACGATGCATCATACCTCAGCGTAACTCCCAGTCCTGTCGATACGATGAATGACATCTATGTTTACGTTAGCAAGTCTCTCAGAAAACGTGAGAAACTGTAAAATGGAAACAAAGGGTAGTTTATCAGAATGAGAACTGTGGGCTGCACAATACAAACAAATGTTATACTACAGATTTACAACGATTTTATGGTCAGACAACCAACTACTATGTTTTGTAGAAATACCTGAAAAAATATAAACGACAGCAACTTTAAGCGACGTGTCATAAACTACCACTCTACAACTTCTAAATTCTGACACTGGTCGTTTTTACTTTAAAAAGAAAGCTTGGCTGAAACTTGCATGTGTATTATGGGTAGTACGTTATAATTCATTTCGTCGTAGTAAATGCCATTGACTTACCCGAAAGGTGTTCTCCGATTTGTGAGACGAGGGCTTGGTCTTGATCTTCATTTCTCAGACGACAACAGAAGTTGAGAGCAGAACAACTGTGAAAAATACAAAGTTACTTTTCATTCAGTTAAATTGTTGATACACACATGCTGCACTAGGGGGCCGCCATTTTGAATGAAGCATTATGGGTCAAGCGTGTCCATGGGTATCCGTACTGTACAGTCCAAAATCAGTATCACAATCAAACAAACTGATACAGAAAAATAACAAACAACTCAAGGAACACCGTCTGACAGTGAAACAAACAAACAAAAATACAGTAGCGATGGAACTATCCGAAATAGCGTGCAAAGTTGAAACCAAATACACACACACGCACACATATATGGAGCTCTTTTCTTCACTTCTATAAGGTGTTTGCTATAAAAGAGCACAGCGTCATCTTTTTATGTTTGGCAAAAGCTGGTTTTGAGAGCCTTTTTTGTAATGTCATAAGAATGTTGTATTCACATAGTAACAATAGGAATAGTTCTGTCATTTTGAAACATGATACTTTGAGGCAGTTTGATTTAAAGAGAGGAATGACACAAGGCTGCCCAATTTATCCTTATCTTTTTCTTCCTGCACCCCAGCTTCTTAGTGTGTACCTTAAAACCAAACGGGGTTTCTGTGGCAGGTCAGAAGGTGCTTATTGTTTAGCTTGCTTATGATGCCACTCTCTGTCTCAGGGATGCTACACAGGTATCACTTATTATAATGGTTACTGTGTTTTTGTTTTGTTTTTTTCCCTCGAAAGTTTCTAGTCTTTGCTGAAACATCAAAAAAGGTATGATCTTTTAGCCAGGAAAGATTGTGAGCCATCCTCGGTAAATGATATTTTAGGTATAATAACTGTGATAGACCCTATGATAACAAATCGCTGTTTCTCCAAAACTGGATTGATAAAGATGTGATTCTGGTTGGTCAGCTAATCAGTCCTCAGGGCTTATTGTTGAACTATCAGAAATTCTTCAATCATTTTCTGTTTCCTGTAACTAAAGAATTTTCCATGCTACCTGGGTCTACCCTTACAGGATCTGGTGCTTTCCAGAAAAACACTCATTGTTAATCATCAATCTTGACTGGTCCAGCTGACAGCTGTGGTACACTGTCTACACAGGCACTGTGTGTTTTGAACTATTTTTCACAAGCCATAATAGACTAATGTGTTTTTTTTATTTCAGTGTAACACATGACAGCTCATTGGAATGGTTTGGCAGATAAGCTAGGAAAAAATGGGGTTACTATCTAAGAATTTTTCTTAAAAACATGCTGAAAGTGATGTGATATTCACAGATTAGTCACAAACATTACCCTGCTTATCACTGTACGGTGAACTGCAAACAGAATATCAGATTGAACTGTTCCTTCTGTGATTCTCAAACTGAAACTGTTCTCTGCTTATTTTCAAGGAAGTGCTGACAAGATACGTTTTCAAGATTCATGAGACACTGCTGCGATTGCTGAAGATGTTTCATTATTGTGAAATGATGTGGTGTTAGAGTACTTCCCCAGTAACCTATCTAAAAAAAGAAAATGAATTAATTAATAAATCTGATTTTGTTTCTTGCTAAATTTCATATTCATACATCTAATTCTCAGTTTGAAAGCCTTGTTACGGAGTCTGTGCCAGGAAACTTGAGTAGTACTGATCAGTTTGTCTGATGACAAAAACCCGTTACAACACTGACTATTTGGACTTTTTAACTGAGTGTTTTGCATTTTGTGTTGTTTATTGTTATGCCCCTGGGTTTTATTTTCATCTTGTTTGATCTTAATACATGTTTCTTGATCATGTACTGTTTGCTCCATTTGCACAATAGAAAAGCAAAAACAGAAGCATGTCGTAATTTACAAAGTTTCTTGGGAGTCTGTGGGCACAAATGCATCAAACTGAGTGTGTGTGTGTGTGTGAAGAGATACAATTTATTTATCTCAAGTGTAACTGAACAGATTTGAGACTGAACTGGTCACCTCACTCTTGCTGATAGTTCAGCCAAGGAAACTGGTCAACTTGTAATTAATTCTATTCACTACATGTTCAGAACTGTATATTTTGTACCAGAACATCCAGATCTCTCTCTCTCACACACACACACATAGACACACACACTAAAGAGGGATTTAAGGACTGACGACAAGTCACTCATCCCTCAGTAGCAGAAGACAAAAGCAGCTCTTGAGTCACTGAAGAGAGGGAGAGGTGGAGAGGTGTGCTACCTGTCAGGAATGCCTCTGACTCTCAGTAGCACAAAGAGGGCTTTTAGAGCTCACTGGCTCCACTCTCAGCCTGTGACCTCCACAGACCTCATTTAAACACAGGACACTGCTCTCCAGTGGTTACTGTTTATCACAGTTCTGTAGTCATTGATAAGACTGGTACGTACGCTCCTTGGTCCGGAGAGTTGAGTTCTCACAGTGGATGGAAAGTAACCATTAAGACAAAATGAAGAGTTCTCCATTCGTTGGATCCTTCACCGTGTGGGATTATGTGGTCTTTGCTCTCATGTTACTTGTGTCAGCTCTCATAGGGGTTTACTATGCATTGGTGGGAAGGGGCAAGCAGAGTTCCTCAGATTTTCTGATGGGAGGCCGTAGCCTGACGGCTATGCCTGTGGCACTGTCCCTAACAGCGAGTTTTATGTCAGCTCTCACGGTGCTGGCCACCCCAGCAGAAGTATACCGGTACGGGGCAAGTTTCAGTCTCATCTGCCTGTCCCAAATCCTGGTGACGGTCATCAGTTCAGAGGTCTTCATCCCTGTCTTCTACAGGCTGGGAATAAACAGTACTTACGAGGTGGGATTCAACTTCTAAACAACTTCTATCCTGAGGATTCATTTTAAAAGAAAACTTAAGTGCATAACCTTATATTTTCAGTCTACCATAGTTAGGTAATGCTGAACTGTTGAACTTTTTTTGTCTGTTTGTCTTTAATCAGTTTACACCAGGTGTCTGACTTTTAACATACATGTAACTGTTGGTGGGTTTTTGTCATTTTTGGATTTTTTTTTTATTATTATTTGGAAATGATAGCAAAAGGTCAAAAACAGATAAATTTGACATTGAATACACACACACCTATGTTTTACATTAACAATTACTTCACTTTTAAGTACTTCATTTTTATGGGTGTAATGTATTAAATAGTCAGAGTAAGTGTAATTTGTAGATCTTGATAGAAAATCTGCCAGTAAAATATATGATATTGAAACAATTAAAATATTTACACATTCTAAAATTTTAAACAAGTAAATATGCTTTTTGCCTAAATTGAGTTTGATATAAATGCTGCATTGTTATCCTTTGATAGATCTTTGACCTGAATACAGAACACATGCCAGTTGTGCTGCAGCCTAAGAGCAGATCTCAGATATGAGTTCCATGCTCTGTCACAAAAAACATTTGTAATATAAGCATTGTAATGATTTCAACCTTTTATTTTCTCCTGCAGTATTTGGAGATGAGGTTCAGCAGGATCACTCGTCTGTTTGGAACAGCTTTATTCATTTTGCAGACCGTAAGTGTCTTGAAGTAACACATAGCTCACTGAGATTGTGGTGATGATACAAACACTGCCCCCTGCAGGTGGTGGTATGATACAGGTGGTGATATTCTCCCTGTTTTCCAGGTGTTGTACACAGGAATAGTTATCTATACTCCTGCACTGGCACTGAGTACAGGTGAGGGTTTTCTAACGTCGTCTACATGGGCTGTAATTACAAATCTACTATGATATTATCCAATGTGATGAATAACTATGTTTAATAACCAAGTCCATTACGATCAAAGAGGATTTGTATTCTGAGGTTGTTAGATACTGGTACTGCAGTATCACAAGTCTCCTTGAAAATTTTCTCCTTGAAAATTTTCATTCATTACATGAATGCATATGAAATGCATATGATCCTTTTCTGGCAGTTGAGTTCAAGTACTGGGAATCAGTGTGGACTAAAGCATCTTGTGATGGCTTAACATCAGTACTGAAGTATATATATATATATATAAGCACCTAAAAATAGATATAACATCAAATTTGTAAGATCTCACCTTCTCTATCTCTCTGTTTTTCTCCAGTCACTGGATTAGACCTGTGGGGTGTGGTTATGTCTACTGGTATTGTCTGTATTTTCTACTGCACCATCGTAAGATCATTTTCACAACTACGTTGATTTTCTTACTGCTCATTTTCACCATCAGCCCTCATTCATAGATTCAGATAGAGTGAGGGCTGAATAGCATAAACATTTGGACAGGCAAACAGCTCCAGAGGATCTGACCTAAGCAGTAACGTATTCATGTGATCTACATTTTTTGCATCTATATTGTCAAAATGCAAGAGTCACGTCAAGTGATTCGTTGAATGCATTGGGGAAACTATGCTGATGTTGAAGTGGGCATTTATCAGCTCTCTGTGTGTGTGTGTGTGTGTGTGTGTGTGTTTGGTAGGGTGGTCTGAAGGCAGTTGTGTGGACAGATGTATTTCAGGTTGGTATCATGGTAGTGGGGTTCTTGGCTGTGATTATCCAGTCAATACTCCTCCAGGGAGGAATCTCCACCATCTTCAGTGACGCCATGGAGGGAGGCAGACTCAACGTGTGGGAGTGAGTTCTCAGTGTGATTTTTCACACTCTGTCTCTTCGGTTAATGTTCACTTGCTGCATCAGTAAAACTGTGTCACAGATGATCTTTCCAAAACATTTGTACAGCTGAAATTACCCAATGATAACAGTAATACATCTCACTGATAAACGGTCAAAGATCAGCACACAGTTACCACAACAATACAAAAACGAACACTACCTGCAATAGTCAAAACAGATGTGATGACAGATGTTGTGTGAAATTGTACATATCTTTGTCTCTCTCTCTCAGTTTTGATCCAAGTCCTCTGAGGAGACACACGTTCTGGACCATAACATTTGGAGGGACCTTTGTCTGGCTGAGTGTGTATGGGATAAATCAAGCTCAGGTGCAGAGATACATCTCCTGCAAATCTCTCCTCCACGCCAGAATGTGAGCAAAGCAGAACCATTCATTTCATCTCCTCAGACTGATACATAACTGTACGTCCTATGACTTCATACTCACTGAACGTGTCATTCTCTGTTCGTTCCCAGGGCTGTTTATATGAACTTGGTGGGTTTCTGGGTGATTCTGCTGTGTTCTGTGTTTGCTGGACTCTGTTTGTTCTCTTTTTATAAACACTGTGATCCATGGACTAACGGACAGGTGTCTGCTCCAGACCAGGTAAGACAGACCCAGTGAACATCAGCACAAACACACAACACATGGACAAAAAAATAAACAGGCTAATACATGTTGTTCATGCATTGTTGTCACCAGTTGTGAAGGACAGCATGTGCCTTTATGCCACCTCCAGTGCAAGTCAGTTTGGTTATTTTTCATGTTTAATGATCAAGTAAAACTTGATTTCAGAAGTAAAGAGTCTGGACTTTTCCAGAAGTAAATTTTAATGACATGAATGAAGTGTGTTCTGTCTTTCTGTGTCTCCCATTTGAAGCTGATGCCCTACTTTGTCCTGGATATTCTGGGAGATTACCCAGGCCTGGCTGGGCTGTTTGTTGCAGCAGCTTACAGTGGAACCCTGAGGTTAGCTTTATACTAACTACCTACACACATCCAGCAGAGACAGAGCCCAACAGCTGACTCAGACTATAATTTTACCAACTGTAAGTTTAAGCCAAAGTGACAAACACAACAGATTTACAAAGTCACGGGAGACCTTTATTAAAAAGGATTGTGAGTAATTGATGATGGTTGGGTTGTAGCTCTTAAGAACACAGGCTGTATATCTTTGGTCCAGAGGGTTTTCGGTGTGTTTGAATGTATTTAACCCAGGGATAAAATCTCTCTCTTTTTCTTTCGCATTACATTGTTGTGGTTGCGCGCTGCTTGCCTGCCACCAGCACCGTGTCCTCCAGTGTGAATGCCTTGGCTGCAGTGACAGTGGAGGATCTGGTCAAGCCATTCACCAGCCTATCAGAGACCAAGCTCTCCTGGACCTCAAAAGCACTGAGTCTGTCACCCCTTCCTCTTAGTACACTTAACACTGAGATGCTAATTCACTTATATTCACAGGGGCACCTTTGGCATTACAGTCACTCATACAAATTTGTGCAAGCAAACCCCTTATATTGTCTTCACTAACACTGCAGGTTTTCTCTATGGTGCTCTCTGCATTGGGATGGCTGGACTTGCATCTATAATGGGAAACTTGCTACAGGTATTCAAAACTAAGTCTCCAGATTGCAGCATTTTTGTTGCACTGTCCTAGCAGTTAACTGCACAGAGCAGTTAATCTATAACTTGTTCCTAGGTAAAGAAATGAATCGTCAGATAAACCGTGACACATTAGATTAAACTGAGTTGATAGATATGCACTGCTACAACTTTGATCTTGATTTTATGTTTTATCTTCTGTTTCCATAGGCTGCTGTCACTGTATTTGGTATAGTTGGTGGCCCACTGTTGGGGCTGTTCTCTTTAGGCATTCTGTGTCCATGGGCCAACTCTACAGTAAGTCTAGCATTTAAAAGTCCCTGACCGTTTACATTAGTAATGTATATCCATTGATTCTTTATGATCTTTATTTATAAACGCATCATCCTTCAAATATTTATGTTATTACGACCTAAAAATCCCAAGGTCGTATTTTTCTATTTTATCATTTTTTGTTCGCCTCTCAATTTAAGATATCATCCTTCCAAGTTCATCCCTGGACTTAGTATGTTGGCAGAGCTGCAATGTTAACATCAAAGACAATGTTTTAAAAGCAGTAACTCTCCGCAGAGTACATCAGCATTACACTGGCAGTGTGTGCATATGAGTGAGTGTGTGTGTGTGTGTGTGCTCTGCAGGGGGCCCTGGCAGGAGTGTTAAGTGGATTGGCTCTGTCTCTGTGGGTGGGCATTGGAGCCCAGATCTATCCCCCTACCCCAGAGAGCAGCAGACCACTCCCTCTTTTAACAAATGGCTGTAACGACACCATGTCTACCAACAGCCTAAACTGGACCCTTGGATCCACAGTGCCAAGCATGCTCAGTAACGGACAACAGGAACAAGCACTGAACAGGTGGGTGAGCCAGCTTCAGACTTGGCACCTTACTGGACACCAGGTCTCTGGTCAAGAGCTGCACAAACACACCTGATTCAACTCAAAAATGGTGGCTCAGCAGAATGGTACATGTTGAGCCAATAGAGAAATGTGCTGTTCAGTCTGGTCTGGAGGAACAGAGCAGAGAATTACTGGAGTACAGCCATCCAGTAAACCAGATTATTAGACGAATCTAAAAAGCAAATTATGTTTCTTTATTAAGGTAAAAGGTAGGGCATATGTGCACTTCATGTCTGCCCTTAGCTGATACACACTGTATGGTCTACTTCACCAGGTCGGTCTTGGCTGATAACTGGTACTCCTTGTCCTATATGTACTTCAGTCCAATGGGAATGTTAACTGCCATTGCTGTGGGACTGGTTGTAAGCCTGCTGACAGGTACTGATGCTCCACCCAACATATGACATCACCCTCTCTCATGTCAGTCATCCCTCACAGATATCTACATGGTTTGTGACTCAAAGGGACTCAAAGGTGATAAAAAGCCATGCCACAATACAGTGCTTGCAGTTAAGCCTTTTGAAGCTACTTCATGGGCCTGTACGAGTGCCTGCCAGTCAGAAACCAAGACATCCACTGCATTATGAGACCAGAGTGTGTGAACCAAGTGTCTAAAAACATATCAAAGGCATGGTGAAGCACGAGCCCGTTCCAACAAGGCACGGTATATCTGGTTCTGTCTCCTTGCAGTGTACAGAGCTACAGCAAACTTTCATTTTTTGATTTCTTCCTAGGGGGGCGGAAGCTAAAAGTTGAACCAGAACTGATGTTGCGGAAAGAGGATCTAGCTTGTTACGGAGTCTACAAACAATTCAAAGACAGAGTAAGCATACGAACAAAGCAATATTGGAATAAGTTCCACATATTGTAAACCACAAAGCACTCACTGACATTTTCAACCATTTTCTCCATTCCCAGGTTTCAGCAGGTGTTGGCAATAATAACCTAGAATGGAACACAGAAGGAAAACATGGAGAAAATAATCTTGCGTTCTGTGCTATGGAATTAGATACGACCTCAAAGAGCAATGGAAATTCTACATAGTGCCTTTCAACATCAGTGGAGCACATCTACCCAGACTTCATAAGTGGTTATAAATTTAGGAGAATCCAACTATTCTGTTACTTTGAATGAACTGAAAGTGCACAATACTGTAGCACACTTTAAAATACCACTGTGCAAAGGGCTAATCCACTGCACATACTGCGTAAGTGTGAATTTAAAACGTTTCCCAGTATTAATTCCTCCTGACACACTTTTGAAAGCAAACTGTGGTCTTACGTAAAGATACACAAACAAGACGCTTCTTAGATTTGTTTACATAATTCAAATGTGTTTGACAAGACATTATTTACAGTGTGTATTGTTGCTACAGACCGTGTGACACTGCAGATATAAGTACACTGAATTTGTAAAAAAATATGTAATTTGAAATGAAGCAGTTGAAATTTATACACATGATTTATCAACAGGATAAGGATAAGCTCAGTTATAGTTCACCAGTCCTGAACAGTACTGCTGCCTCTCAGTACTGCTGTGTTGTGTACTTCAGGGCGCGGCAAGTAGCGGCACTTTAACAGAAGTGCGGGATAACGCCAAGCAACACATCCAAACCCTTCAGTGGTCTGGCTCATAGTAGCGTTTTTTCATTGCTCTGTATTTCCTCAGGAAGTAAAGAGCCTCCAATTCTTTAATCACAAACTCGCCTCGATCGATGAGCTTTCTGATTTTCTCCGGGTCTGTTACATCTTTGTTCTTCATAAATGCCGTCTTCAATCGCTCCCTGAAGTAAGCGTTACCTTTAGGGTACTCGCGTCCAAGATAGAGAAGCTTCGAGTACAACGAGATACGTATGATTTATTATCATGCTAAATATGAAGAGAGACATGTTTATAGTGAATATATTTACAGTATTTACACTTACATTTTTGTACAGTCTGATGACTTCACCCCTCAATGGGTTGGACATTTTAATTTTGATTCTTCGTTTCTCCTCCTGAAATTAAGCCACCAGATTCTAAACAAGCGGTTAAAAGCAGGTGTTTTGATTAGATTAAATGGATTTAACATACTAGACTGACTTTGGAGTTATTATCATGTGCAGGTAACATAATACTTGTATACAACCAAACAGGATGCAGAATATTTAGCCTACAAAAAATAAGTTACGGCGTAACTTTGCAGTTAAAGGCTACGGAAACTGCTCTTGTGCTGTTGATTACTATTAGCAGATCGGATCATGCAATAAAATACTTTACTGTATCGTTCTGGTTGCGTGATATTTTCCTCTAAACTGACGACCAGGCGTTAAAAGTCCTACAGTTAGCCCACGTTAAATTCAAGTTGATGTGAGGTTAAGGACGTCTAGCTACCACAAAGACAAGGGCACTCTGGGAAACGAGTATGGTGACGTAAACGCTAGCTCGTCATTGCGACGAAATCATAGATGTAGTCCGTTTTTAATTCAATAGGACAAATGAAGAATCCCGAAGAAAAACGGCCACATCATGTGACTCATTGGATGACGTGCAACCAATCGGACAAAAAATCGTTATTTCAAGGATGGCGCGCCGTCAGTTCTCGCAGAGCCCCTGTAAGAAACTAATGGTGAGACTACTTCCAAGTTTCACCGCTAGAAGGCAGCAATAGAACGTGAACCAATGAAAGAGCCTGACCAGAAACCAGCAAATCATAAGCGCGAGGGAGGGACGGAGGAATTCTGAATGTGAAAACGTGTTACGTAGCTGCAGGGTATCAGCTGCATAGAGTTGTAACTTAAAGACGCACATGCTGGGTCACTTACGTAGATCATGTGTATTTACAGTAGCTTGCAGTGACGCTGCTACCAACGCAGATGCATTAAACTTCCGAAAAATCAAAATACTGTATAGAAACAAACCTGTGCTGTGCTATAATGAAGAGAAAATATGACGAACAGTCCAGTGCGGTCACTAGGGCTGTAAAATCTGGTTTCGCCGAAACAACCAGACTGCGGAAGAAGATTTAAAACTGCAGCCTACATTTAATGAAGTAATTTTAAATACGATCGCTATAATTTATGTATAATGTTACTATTTAGATGCAATGTTACCAAGTTACAACTATTTTATTTTAGATAATCAATTTAAATTATGTTTAAATATATAGCTATGTATACGTAGCATATTTGTAGTATGCCCTTTTCTGGCATCTCATGTTCTTTACGGAGTCCCTTCATATTCTCAATTTCAAAATTCCAGATTATTCCAGGTTTACATTTAGATGCTTCTAATTTGCAATTTTTGCATTTTAATATTATTAGACTTTTAGCACTATAAGACTGGCTGTACTCTGCAAATGAAATAGCTTAAATATACTAAGTTGTGTCATTGTTATCTCATGAAAAATAAAATTAACTGCCATTTTACAAGTTGTATAGTTATTTGATGTATACTTGAATTTTTAAGTATTTTTAGACTGCTGCAAGCATAGGGAGTGTGGACTAGAGATGTTGCCTCTAGGCTTCTCTTAAAACGGCATTTATCAGTCGGTCTCTTTTGTATGTTTGGCCCATTTGGCATCAAATTATAAAGTAAAACGTTATGGAGAAGTATTGCTGTAAAAACAAGTTCCTATGATTCCTTATATTTTCCATAATTATTAACTTGCAAAAAAAAAAAAAAAGGAAAAAAAGAAAAACTGAGCTGGGAGCATCTCAGTGAGACTACCTGCCTGGCTAACGCCAAAATCCTGAGGTTCCACTCATGACATTCACATTCCTTAGCAAAATAGAAGCCTTCACTCGCTCATTCATTCCACCACAGATTGGCTGCATGCACTTTCAAGGGACAGCAAAGCATCAGCTGACCACCAACTTTAACTAGAACGATTGAAATTCACACTGACTTACTGGTCTATAGTCTATTTTCACATATCTTCAGTGATACTGGAGATTGCTGTAAAATATGAGCCATAGTTTGGAAATAAATGTACTTTTCCATACTCTCTCCTTTTCTTTGCGCTTCCTCAATAGTTTTCTAGATCTGCAAATGCGAATAACTAATGTTGATATTTTCCATAACGGCACAGGAACCCCATATTTACCAAATAAAAACAAGCCTCCCTAAAAAAGCCTTTTGCCTTTCGTTTTCTTTCCACTGTACCTAAGACACAAAGACCCACAGCCCCAAAACCACAGTACATAAACAACCGTGAGTTTTGTGTACCCCTACATCTCACTGATTTCTTTGTTCATTTAAACAGTGGGCAGGATTTTCCGAGTATATTTGTGCTAGAAGAAAAAGAGACACATTCTTCTTCCATGTGGAGTATGACCATAATTGTGCAGTCATAATGTGTGCTTGAATATTTTGGTGTGACATCCCAACACTTTGGACATCAGTTGCATGAAGAGGCAATTTCATTCTGGTGACTTCTCATGTCCAGAAACCATCCTTATGAAGAGTTGCTATGATTCAGTAGTTTATATCACCATGGAGTTTAAATGAAAATGTGATATTTTCAGCGTAGGCTAGATTTTATGGGTACATATCACATTTACTGAAAATCAACTTAAAAGTTAAAAAGACAAATATATGGTAAATACCATTGGACAACATTATGTTTAGAACAAGATTAGCAAGGGATGTCATTGTTTGCATGAATCAAGAGATGAGAGGAACAGTCTTGCAAAGTCTGTGTTGGAATGTCTGAGAGATCACCATGGAGATCATCATCTATGTATGAGTATCAGCATTTGGTATTCATAAGCTACAAAGCGTTAACAATCCGACGTTAGACCAGTGGTGATACTGGCCTGCCATTAGAAAATATGACCTGTCACTGTATCAGGTCCAGTCTAGACTGGGTCACTCAGGATATTCCTACAACCCATCCCTCTGATTCCAAGACATGTTATTATGACCACTGATATATCTTTACCTATTTGCTTTCAAATGAGAGAGAAAATTGACTGTCAAACATACTTTTTAA
Organism: Chanos chanos; assembly: GCF_902362185.1. Lineage (NCBI taxonomy): Eukaryota > Metazoa > Chordata > Actinopteri > Gonorynchiformes > Chanidae > Chanos > Chanos chanos. Next base: position 16,752,912 of record NC_044495.1, read on the forward strand.
TAAGATCTACAGAAGAAAACCAATCAACAGGGGAAAAAAATGACGTGGACATTCAGTCGTCTATTTAGTCATTTCATCACAGCTGGTCTTGTAGTTTCCAAAAACAACATAAAACATCCTCTTATTTTGAATTTTAAAAAAATCAAAACAGTTTCTTTCCAGCAAGTTAACCTCAAAATCAAGTCATGCCTTTGTGTATGAAGAAAGTTTGAATTGGTTTTGAAAATATATAAAATGCCCATCTAATGCATGTTAAGAATTCAGTGGCCAATTGTGCTTACTGAACATTTGGGGGCAGAGGAGTTTTCTGCAAAAAAAGAAAGTGGGAGGTGGATATACATGGAGAAATGTGGAGAAAAACACAGATGCTACTCCAAAAAGTCAGTGAGGAAAAACACAGATGGAGCACCTCCAGTGTGTGTCAGTTGAGGTTATTTGTGCAGCTTGCTCACAATGAATTGGTCTCATTCAGAGTGCTTCAGAAACTCTTAGTCTTATTCAAACAGGACAAACAAGAAACTAAAACTATGAGTGATGGGAGAACATTTTAAGTAAACATCTCTCTCTCTCTCTCTCTCTCTCTCTCTCTCTCTTTCTGTCTCTCTATGTCTGTGTGTGTGTGTGTGTAAATTATAAGTTGAGTTTCCTGCATATCAACCAACACATCATTATTGCCCAAATCATTCTGATTTCCTAGCCTCTGTCAACTGGAACTGTCTTCACTTCCTGTCAAATATTACTGGGTACCATTTGTTATCCAGTCTTCCATATTTCACACAGGCTCATTCCTCCACAGTAACATTGTCTCCTTTCCTTAGTGCTCTGCATTATTTTCATTGTGTCCAAAATCTTTAGCACTGTGATTGGGAACAGAATACTCTGAAGGTTAGAAGTGAAGGTACGAACAGGAGGCTCTGTTTGTAATCTATTTGGACCAGAGCCCACAAATTAGATCAACAGCTCAATGGAAAAATACAGGGACTGTACTTTATACACCATGTTTGTGAAGCTGGCTCAATTCAATTTTGGGAAATGACCAGCGCATGACATCCAGGGACAAAGTCCCCCATTGCAAGCATCTCATGAGATTCCTAGCCCATAGTGCTTCAAAACTGCAATAACACAGACAAACACAAAACACACACACACACACACACACACACACACACACACGGAATGGACACATTTATACCATAGAACTCTTCCAGCTGAAATCCTATTAGAGTCAAGCACAGTGGATTTACACAGTCTTATGCTTGCCATTTGGAGCTTGCTTTCTGTTACTATGTTTCTCTGCTGTGTCCTTAAAATCAGGCCATAATCTCTGCTTTCTGTAACACTTCACACACAGTAAAAGTTCCCAAAGGACAAATCTTATAGATTTTTCCTTCACTTTATGGGGGTAGAGTTAAAAAATTGTGGTTGAGTGTACAGCAGAAAAATACTGTTAACCATATACCACAGTGCTCAATTTAACCCTTATAACATATATATTTTCCAAAGAAGCTACATGTTAGTGGAAACTCAAAGACCCCCTCACCACAAATAATATTTTACAGATGTTTTCATGCTGATTCTTGAGATGCAGTCCCTTATGTAATTATGTTACTGTACACTTAAAGTTAATGTTTATAATGCTCCAATTAATGTTTCATGATAGTCTTTAACATACAGTTTATGCTGTGGGAAACAGATAACATAACAATGCATTAAACCCACAAAATAAACCATCATAATATGTGTAAAACATGATATAACAGCACTGTAATCCGAACCATGAAACATATACAATAACTGTTACGACTGTATTTGAATTCATCTCTTTTTCTTTTTCCTCGCTGTGAAAACGACTGAAGGTTGTTTGCCTGGTGTCATTTAGCTGGCAGAGAAGGTGAATCTCAGTGACCATTCCAGTGTTTTGTCTGCTCCTGTGAAAACACTCGATTAGGGAGAGCTTTCCTGCATGAGCAGGATGTTTTGAAAAGGTATGGGCATGTTGTTGGTTTATTCATATGGGCATAGTGCCTGTCTCGGGCCATCAGCGCCGGAGCTGTTTGATGAAAAGTTGTAGTTGAGATTCCTGCTGTGCAGATGAACTTGGGAATGTTTGACTGTCCATGCTTGTTAGCGGCACCAGACATAAAATAGTCTGCTACAACAGGATCATGATATTACAGCATTGGCTGCCCTGAGGTTGTTTTCAAGGGGAAGCCTGATCTGAGACCAGTACTTTTTTTTTTCTTTTTGTGGAAGCTCATTGAGTGAGTTTAATTCAAATGGGTAGGCCTTTTTAAGTAGTAAATAATATAGGGAAAAAATTGGAACAAAAAAAAAAAAATGAAGACCAAGATGAACTTTACCAACAATGTTGCTGTTGTATTAAAATTATCACACAAAGACATGTTTCTGTGGATATATTTTAAAAAGGTATTTTCAAATAGAGAGATGAAGGGAGACCTCCCTTTTCTCATTATCACTGTGCTGCATTTGCAACTGTGTAGAACAGCAGGTTTATTAAAAGGTTGATAATAGTTGATAAAGGTTGTGAATCAAGCACATTTTGTGATCTCTGTGTTAATTAATACATGGGTGCTCTGAGCTCTGAGGCATGAAGTTATAATAACTGCATATTTGAGAGCACAAAACGATGTCACAACAAAACACAGCTTAAAGCCCCACTTTTCTTTTATAAGGTTAATTTTACTGTTTTATATGAAGAGCAGGAGGCAGGCTTTTGGCAACAGTCTGTAATGTGGCATTATCTGAGTGAGACAGAGGAATCCCTTGGTCTCCGACCATGTGCCTACACTTTTCAACAAACCCAACGGGTAACAACCTTGTTCCTGTGTTAGGGTAGACATAAAACTTATCAGAGCACTTCAGGAGCTGTCATAAGAGGATCCATCATACAATGCCAAATGGCATTCATGATGTTATCAATGTGGGTCTCTAGCCTTCCTGTCATGAAGGCAATCTAACTGCAAATAAAAAAAGGAGAAGTTTAATTTGTGGATATTGCAAAATGTTCTGAGGGACCAAAGTGCTATTTTTTCTGACTGTGGATTCTTCTTGCTTTTTGAAAGGTATACGCTATGCATGAGGGCCTTGTGAACTTCTCAGAGTGCCTTTGTATAATGTCTCACACCATCCCTCTACTCACTTCTATAGATACCAGTTGCAGCCAGAACTAAATACAAGCCAGTAGTCCTGTTATCATGGAGTTCTTGCATGAAAGTGTTGGAGCAAATTCACAGTTCTAGTAACAACTGTTCAGTCATTACTTGCATTCATCATATTATGAATCCAGCTGACTGCTTAAGATTCCTTGCACTGCTTTCTCTCTCTCTTTCTCTCTCTCTCTCTCTCTCTCTCTCTCTCTCTCTCTCTGCATCTGTGTCTGTTATACTGTAATGTCTATTGCTTACAATAAAGAATATAAGGTATTATATTACCATTAATGGACTTCATGATAATGTGGTATTTCTGCTCACTGTATTTTGCAGAAATATCTTATTTAGCTTTGAATTTAATTTTTTGTTTGAGTTCTTAATACAATCAACTGTCTCAGGACTACAGTGTGTACAGGGGCTTAGGCTTACGTTATATTACCCCTTTAACCACTGACACAATTTGTAAGCCCCTCAAGATAAATTATGTTAGTAAACGTAAATGTAAACTGAGTGTGTGTGTGGGATTGAGCCCCATATTTGAATGAAAGTTGGGATGACGTGGGGATGAGTATGGGCCCCTGAAGGACACGTGTCATGGTTAACTGAAACATGTGCGTGCGTGTGTGTGTGTGCAACTATGACTGTGTGGTTGGTAATCAGTGAGATGTTTGTGTGGCTTCGGTGAATGGGGGCCCTCATCAGTAGGTGGTAGCGAGAAGAGGTTTGCCTGTCAATGCCCCGAAAACTCCAAAGAAAAGCAACCCCACTAACCCCACCATAGTCCCATCACACAATGCAGACATGAAAAATAACTGCCATCAAAAACATTACGTAACAACTTACACAACTGCCACAACAGAGAGAAAGAAATCAGAGGAGCAGAAGAATCAGAAAATTGTGAAAGAATGCTTTTGAGCGATGGCACCACGGACCTTGCTTGAGTTTCTTTTCTGGAGGGTTTGTCTGTAACAATGGCCACAGTGTATTTCAGCTGCATATTAGAGAGCACTGGCAGCACCCAAAAATACACTAACAATATGTCTGCAACCCCTCTCACTTTTCTCCTGAGGATACATTGATTCAAGAGTTCAATTGAGAAAACGTGTCAAATGTGTATTACTTTTCAACTGTAATGTACAATTTACAATTTGGTATTTCACAAACACTTTTAAACCAAAGCAACTTACAATTAGTGCATCAATCAGGTTAAGCTAACTACCTCATAAGCAAAATATAGCAGTAGGAATGCAAATTAATTCATTTTAGCACTATGCTCCTGTTTATCCCATAACGATAAAACAGAAATCTGAAAACAAAACCCTTCAGCATAGAGACAAGGTTAGAACAGAAGGGGTTTTTTATGTTACATTTTATACCATAAAATGTAATATGAAAAATATGTTATGTTTGAAATATATAAATATTTCTAACATAAAAGAAAGGTTACACATTGAGGGGCATGTGGATTCTGAAAACGTAGGTTTTCAGTCTCCTGCAGAAGATGGCAAGTGATTCCGCAGTTCTGATTGGTCGAGGAAGGTCATTTCACCACTGTGGAACGAGGGCAGAAAAAACTGATAATAATAATAGGTAATATAGCACAGACAGTGATAATGGATGTCCTGGCGAAAGATGCCATACTGTTTAATGACATGTGTAAAGGAATCGTGGAGTCACTGAAACCTTTACGGCATATGGCGGGATACTTCACCATCTCACCTCATTTACATTATCGTTTCTTTACCTTTACTGTAAAACAGATATTCTGATAGGCAGAGCTGCATTTTAAGTTTCAAGTTTCAAGTTTCAAGTTTATTTAGAGCCCAATATCACTGTTTACAGTCTCAAAGGGCTTTACAGGCCACAACAGTCAAAATCAAAACAGGACGGCACCCCCTGACTTAATCCTCAGATATCCTTTTAAGATATCTTCATATCGGTTTAGCTGTCTCGGCATCTCGCTCACATTTTAATAGCGGCATGTTTTGGATGAGCCAACAACAATGAACTATTTTATTCTTTCAAACAATTATAGTGAAATTAGAATTGATTTTCTGATGATGTTGAACAGAAGCCCTAAACTGTTGGTTGATCTTTTTAATGGATGATAAAAATGAGTCCAAATTAGTCCAGATTAGTTAACTTCTGTCCAAAATGAATTAGATTGCTAACATGAAATGAGTGGGTGCTTTACATGTCTCACAAAGAAGTGCTGGAATATGATAATGTAAGCTAAAATGTAAACCTCTGTACCTAGAGGTCTTTTTAATCAAGCTTTGAAAGTTATCAGAGATGCCAATCTGCCTAAAATTTGGATGAAAACATCTTAAAAATATACCTGTGAACTTCCTAGCTTGATTTAGTGCACTGGAGACATGGTACATAAAAAAAATCAGTTTTAAAATTTGATGGAATGTTACTTTAACTTTTTGAGGTTACTCAAAGATGAGGTTACTACAAACATTACAGAGAGAAAAAAGTTCTTTTGTTTCTCTTAAACATCACATAAATGTGAAATATGTCCAAAACTCTTAATCAATCAATTGGACTTTTTAAAGGCAAAAGCATTCAATAATCATGTAACACATACCTTAAGAAAACATACACAGGATCAGTCAATGGTACTCAAGACTTTGATTATCACAAATGAACCGTATTGATTTTCAGCATGAGTTTAGAACAGGATTGAACCAGCACACACTCATTCTGTTCAGCAATGACATGGATGTCAAAACATGGAGCACCTGAGCTCACATGGTAGTTGGTATTTTTCATGAATGTTCAGTAAACAGGACGAGCTCTTGCTGATTGCACAGTAATCTTAGGTGTTGCTACAGGCATTCTGGGGCATATGAATACTAAGTTTCCCACCCACCTGAGTCAACACTAGCCATGTGGCTCAGTGGAGTGGACAGTGTTCACAATCTCCTTTACTCTCCCACACTCCTGTTTCTACACAGTCCAAATATAATACATCAAGAGAAAAAAAATATTTTCCTTTTAAATTGCAGCACATTGTTTGTTGAATCACAAAGATGGCATTAAGAAACCTAAACACACAAAAAAGTGGTTTCGAAGTGAAGGTTTATTACTAGCAATGAATGTAACTGTGTTTTACATGCAGATTCTCCATTCAAAAATGAGTTTAGTCCAAGAGCAATTTGGATTCCCCTTAAAGAAACCAGATCATAGGTCTTAAATTAGTGCCATGGTCTCTGTTTTAACCAGTGCTGTGACGAAACTTTCAAAAATGAAACTGATGCCATACTTGCTATAGCACACAAATTCATACTCTCATTGCACAGGATGAATACTTACATAATCTCTGGTATGTCTGCATCAAGAGGAAATGAAGAGCATAATTCAAACATTTATGTTTATTGAATCAAAGCTAACCTAATTTCAACGGTTATGCAAAACAATTTAATAGCTGCCAAGCAGTTTTTTTGTTTGTTTGCTCATTTATTTGTCAGCTGTTTTATGGGAATCAGGGAGATATGTACATAGGTTTCCTAACGTGCCCTCATATGTGTAGCATGTCCTTAAGACACGACAGCAAATTCAAATGCAGTTCTAAATTGATGGCATGACACTAAAGTGACTTAGTTCCAAGAGGTTTGAGCTATGGTATAGCATTGTACAAACACATATTTTCACGATAAAAACACAAACTGCACTCCTTGTGTTTAACATTGTGTTACGTAAATGTACAGCATGTACACTGTGTACTTGTCAACTGAATGAAAGGCTACTCCTTTTAGACTAACATAGGCAATGAAACTATCGTGGTTACATAAACCTTTTACCGTCAAATTTTTCACTGTCATTGAATGGTCAGACTGAGCTTTATAATGATGTAATCTTCTTGGGCGTCACACATCAAAGTGCAATAATTATATCTTTATATTGACCTGTTTTGATTTACTGAACATTAATGACTTAAGAAATATAACTATGATCACCACTTATTGTGCAGGCGAGTACACAGTGACGCAGTGATACTACTTGGCTCTGGATGTTCAGGATAAAGGTCTGGGTGTTCAAAATGATTAAAATGGAAACTTTATAAAAATTTGAAAATTACAAATACTCTTTGTCTAGTGCAGCAGTAAATGTTGTTCCTCTGCCAAAAAATAAATCGACCTTGAGCTCAGAATACATAAAGGCTTAGTTTGGAACATTTATGTCACACACATTTCTGCCGGAGCCTTGTAGATTAATTCTGACAATAATTTTGGTCATTGTGTTGAATTTTGTAATACATGTCAGGACAGATGGCTCGCTGTAAAATAGAATGCTGTGACCTATCCAGTTTTTGCAACTTTGGTGCTATCACATCGTGGGATTTAACTCCACTTTGAGGTTTTAGTTTCTTTCTTTCTTTTTTTTAAAGTTTTAATTTTTTTAACAGGGTACTTAGATCATCAGAACTCATATTTCTTAAGAGGGTTCTATGCTTTTGTAAACTGGCCACATCAACATATCTGTCACCTGTCACCTACCAGAAAGGTTAAATACACTATAGGCATTCTGGGCAAGCCTGACTGGTATGCAGTACGCAGCAAGTTGGCTACTAAGCCTACTGAGTGGCTCTATATTGTTATAGTCTTATGCTAAGAAAAAGCTCTTTTAGCTCTGAATACTTTAAGTTTCTTGAGGAGTCAAGGCCGTAGTATTAGGCACATAGACTAAATGAACACTAAATGACAGCGGAAGTTCTTTTGTAGATAAATGGCATTTTCATCTGGAGGGTGTATTGTCCAATTGTAGTGTTCCATTGTTAGCTGCGTGAATACAGGGAACATTGTACAGAAGCTGAGTTTTTCACCCACCTGCGCATACATCTAAAAGTGCAGCAAAATGTCAGTTGCCCGTATCAAAACTGCTCATTTCAAACCGGTGTTTATACAACATTCAATACACATAAATTGAAGGAGCATAGCATGCAGGATAAAAGAGATTTCAAACCAGAAATTGTCAATATTCAACCTCCAATTCAAAATGTCTACACTGAAGAGGTTGACACTCATAAGAACGATAACCCTCATAATGAGGACAGTAAGTCTGATGCACCTCAGACTGATTCCCCCAGAGAGTTTGAAATCTCAGTTAGAAGATAACTTGGCAGCTTCATTCCTAAAAATGCAGACAATCCTGCATGTATGCATGTATCAGACAGCTTTTCATGAAATTATTTAACAGTTAAGCCAGATTCATATGCTGTTCCATCCAGTCTTGTATTCTGCGATTTACAGGATCCTCTGTGAACGTGGTGGTGATACGGATGATGCTGTTGTGAGAGATATTATTACTGTCACCAATAAGAATAATGTTTTGTTGAAATGCGAAAAAAAAGAGGGATCTTTGTCTACAGCTAACAGAAGAAAGTCACATATTTTGTGAGAATTTCCTACTGTTATGCCAGTTGAGTATACCATAGGCAGAGAGAGAGGCAAGCAACTGTGCATGTGTCTATACTAAAAATGCTCCAGGCAATGCTAGGTAATGGTGATATTTTGGATAAGGCTCTGGCTGTAGAAACCAGTTCAAAGCAGGGATATCACTCTCACACAGAGATGGACCCACTTTTAAGGAAAATACACTGTTGCTGGAAGAGGAGTTTCAGATTGCACTTGGCTTGTATATTGATGACTTCAAAGTGGCAAACCTGCTGGGGACATGTAAGAAAAAATATGACATTTGTGCTGTGTACTGGGTGGTCAATAATATGCATTCAAAATATTGCTCCACTCTCCACTCTATTCAGTTTGCCGTCTTATATGAAACCAGCATTGTGAAAGAACATGGCCACAGTGAAGTTTTGAGACCCCTCAATAAGGACCTTATGTATCTTGAAGAGCAAGGTGTGTGCATACAGCAGTTGGGAGCCACAGTTAAGGTCACTGTGTTGTACGTTGCAGCCAACAATTTAGCAGCTCACTCTCTGGCAGGTTTCTCTGAGAGCTTCTCATCAGGCCACATCTGCAGATTCTGTATGGCTAAGCAAGAGGAAATACAGACTAAAGATGTAAGGACAGGTTTTTACCAGTAAAGGAGTAGAAAAAGTAGTAGAAAGTCATGACTGTCCGTTAAGCAGGATCCTACTCTCTCCAGATGTTACAGTGTGAAAGGCAGTCGCTCCCTTAATGACAGTCTAAAGCGTTTTCATGTTGTGGAGGGTTTCCCACCTGACATTTTACATGACCTCTTGGAAGGTATCATTCCAGTTCTGCTGTCACTTTGCCTGAAAGACCTAATTGCAGGGAGGTTCTTTTCCCTGGAGTTTTTAATTAAAGATACCTAAGAATTTCTCTGCAAATACTCTGATAAAACTGACAAACCACAGATCATTGCCAAAACACTCGCCTGAAAGGGAACTATTAGCGGAAACGGCCATGAAAACTGGGCATTAATAAGACTGCTGCTGTTCCTGGTGTGCCGTAATGTCCCCGAAGGCGACCATGTTTTGGAAGTGTTGAAGACTCTTTAAAAGACATTTTGGAATTGGTGTTGTCACCATTTTTTACTGAAGAGTCTATCCCTTTTTTGGAGATGAAGAGTCCAAGCACCGTCATTTATTTCAAACAGCATTTCCCCAAGCCATGCTTCGGCCCAAACACCATTACCTCTAACATTGTCCAGAGCTTATCAGGAAATTTGGCCCACAAGCTGATGTTTGGACAATGAGGTGTCAGGGGAAACACAAGTTCTTTAAAAAAAAGAAGTACTCCACGAAACTCAGAACTTTAAAAATGTTTCGTTCACACTCGCAGTCAGGCATCAAAAAATGATGGCCTTCCATTTAGCTTCCTCCTCTTTCTTAAAGCCACCTGTTCAAATGTCTAACACGGTCTGCCATGGTTGCAACTTTTCCTGATAATATGTAAACACGGCTACTTCAGCTGAATGGCAACCAAGGCAAGATCCTTGTGACTCCATCGCTCATGGAATTAAGTGCTCTGAAGGAATGGTTGTTTCTATAGGTTCATGCTCAGGACTCCCAGACTTTAGACAGATCACACAAATTGTAGTGATCAATACCAAAGTAGTGTTTGTATTAAAAATCATGACCATGTGGTATCATGAGCATTTAAGAGCATGCAATCTTTGTAGCAATGTAAGAGACCTTTTAGTGACCCATTTATCTGACCTTAATGATGTTTTCCCTTTGTCAGCCTATATGGTCAGAGTTAAACTTCTTGTAACACTCAAGCATAATACATTATTGTGTGCTGAGAAGCGTACTAACGTACAACATTTTCACATTGGCTTGTACATAGGCTGGCAACATGGATAAAAGACTTCTCTTGAGAGTTATTGTTCAAGAAGGAGACATTCGCAAGGTTGTCTAACCAGTAAAATCAGACATAGCTGAGGAGCACAGAGAACAATTACAAAACAAATTGGCCCTAGGACCCAACTTAAGAATTCTCAGAATTTGAGGTCTCAGAATTTGATAATGCTCTGTGTAATTTGGAAGACATAGCTTACTTAAATGACAAAGCAACACTGAAAATTACTCAGATCACAGTTGAATCAATTCCTTCAACTCCCTCAACAACCATCTATCCATCATCAAATTCTTCCCCCATACCTGTCACCTCAGATGCAGACATTCTTTCTGAGGACTCTACTTCAACTAGTAAGCGTAAATGTCAGTGGCTGAGAACTTTTGAAATTCCATTGGTTTCAGTAGAAGTTCACTACAGACTTCGTTACGGAGACCTTCTGCGCTAGAGAGATGGAAGATACATCGACATCCCAAGAGATATAAAACACAAAATCTTGGAAAGGATTTTGTGTTTTATAGAATCAATCTACAAATTCAAGGCCTATACTTTTTTTCTGCTGCTGTTCTATTCAGCACTGGTCAACAAGCACCCCTGTCTGAAGGAGCAGGGATCCCCAACAGGTTGGTTGGGATGGAATAAGTCTCAAATTTAACATGGGTAATTACAGAACTAAACTGAGAAAAGCTGGGTGTGTGGATGTGGTCATGAATGGTGGGAGAAGAGAGAAGCGATTCCCTGAGGGACAAACAGCTGCAAAGAACATTAAAAAACCAAGAAGATGTGAGGCACATTATCTTTCCAATATTCCATTGGGCATGGATGAGGACAGGCTGGAACTTATGAGAGAAGGCCTATTGGGCGAAATCAGAGAAAAAAGTACCCAGCAGAGAATTCATCTCAAGCAGAATGGACCAGGCATGTCCCACACGCATACGGCAGATTGTGCAGACAGAACCTGCCGTGTAGACAATGACGGAGCGATGGCCAGCCTTTTTTACAGAGCATGAGGTAAGTATAATTGAAGCAATCCTCATCACTTTTTTGTCTCAAGTGTATTTTTTTCACATTGTATGTTTGCTGTCTTTATCAGGTGGCTGCAGAGTTTATCAGAATTGCCTGCAAACACCTGACAAGAAACTTCTTTGAAGCATTGGATCGTTGTACCCCGCGTCTATAGCAGATCGTCCAGTCCAAAACAGGAAGCATGGGCCTGACGTTGTCCAGTTTACTGCTGCAAACGGAGTCAGGGGTAAGTCATGCCGAGGGATGGCGTAATCACAGATTTTTAACAGAAATATGTGGTATTCTGTTTGCTGTGCACAAACAAAACACAAATGGTAGTGATGTGTGAGGGAAATTTTAAAGTAACTGAGTTGTTTGTACATTTACATTTGCTTTCTGCAATTGAACAACAAGAAATGTAATATGAATATGCATGATTCTGTGATATGAAGATGGATGTTTGATGTTGAACTGTTGAGCTTCTTTGTTGGACACTGATGCTCCTAGCTGTAATAAAGAAACTTCTTATCTGATTGAGTGGGATTGAATCTGATCTTTTTATCCATCACATATGACCCATTGGTATCCTTTTTTTTTCCACGTTAGACATCAGATGTGACAGCACGGCATTCAGCTTTACATCACAGGCTCCCTGTCCTCTCGGGTGATGATCTTGGTGAGTTTTTCCAAACATATTTTGCAAGTATCGACCAATCAGTTTGATGGGACTTTCCTCATATTAACTGGAATTTTAAATTGTTTATCTTCTTGTAACTGTTAATGTAGGAGTCCAGTAGAAGGTTTATGGATCACACAGTCATTTTAGTTAAAGTGCTGATGTATAGAAAGCAATACTTCAGTTCCTTTATCTTTTTGTGTGGATATAATAGTTAAAAAAAAAAAAAAACTAACAAACCTATTAATCAATGTATTAAAACCTAATGTTTAACAGGACTCTGAGATTGACAATGGAGGGATTACGTGGGCCATACTCACCGTCATAGCTGAAGACACCTCAAGCACCTCAGCTATGCTTCACTTCAACCTAGTCCCCACAGCCATCATCACTGAAGGGCATATGGTTATGGATGACATCAGAGGCTTGCCCCTTGCGGTTTGCCTCCTGTTTGGGCTGTCTTATGCATCACATTTGGATTATCCAAAATGCCTCAGAAACACTTTTGAGTTCATTCAGCAAATGATGATGGAGCTTGGGCAGAAATCTCTAAAACCAAAATTACAAAGTCTGAAAAACAAGTTGTTTGTGTAAGATATAATGTATGCTTAATTGCAATCATTTTTCATTTTGCACAGTTATGTCCTCTGCTGGCTACCATTTAAACATTTTATTTTGATAAATCAAGCGCACCTAGCTCTTTGTGTAGAAGGGACATTGCCTTTGAGCCTGCTGTTGAAAAACATAACTTTTTCAGGGTGACACTGTTAATGTGTTGCCTAATTTTGTCTGTTTGTTTATTTTAAGGATGAAAATTAGACGTAAAAGTTTGGAGCAGAAAGGTTGTCTGTTAACTTCATACTTTTTTATCTGTATACTTGAATGGAGTGGCTGCTTCATTATTTGTTTACACTACTGTGTCCTAGGAGACTAAACTGGCTTTAAGTTGTATTTGAAGTAATTCAGTTGTGCCTTATTTGAATCTCTCAAAATACTTTATGAAGCATGCACTTTAAAGTGCTTCACCCCTTTTTCCAGCTGAAGTGGTTTATGTGTTGTGTAATTAGCCCTTCTTCCAGAGGTATGAAGTCAGATTTGTGGCAAAATAATGAAAATAATTAATGTTTTTTTGGTTAATTTTGTATGTATATATACTCTTTGTTACATTCTCCAGCAGATACTGAAACTGTTGACAGCACTGACCTTGTCAGTGTTAACTGATAGTTGTTTTCAAGGCACTTTTGAAAATAAATGTCTGGTGCTGATGCCATGCAGTCGTCTGGTTTTCTTTGTTGGACTGGTAAGGCATTGCCATTTAATGATGTTGTAACAATTTTAGAGTAAATTATGTAGGAGATACATGTAGCAGGTTAGCTTTAAATGGATTACAACTTGGTTTAGACTGACTTTGCAATTTAAGTTTATTTAATGTATTTGACAGTATGTTCTACTAGAGAGCATTAAGTACTGTCAACTCATCTGAAACTAGTTAAAGTACTTACATCTATGGTGTTAAGAATGCTTGGTGTATACGCTTTGGAAACTAATAAATAATGAGTAATGCTAAGTTGTCTAAAATTGGTTGAAAATGCTTTTCTGTGTTAAGTAAATATTACTGACTGTGAAAGTGTGGGTGGTTGAGAAATAGCGAGTCACTCAAACTTAAAACAAGCTTGATTTTATTAAGTAACTTTAAGTAACTTGATTGATTCAAGTCCATGAGTTTTTTGCTTTTGTTTTTTAAGATAGTTAACTTATTGAAATTCGCAGTGTGACGGAGAATGTGTGGAAGGGAAAGATGAAGACATAGAGTCTAGGACTGAGAATATCTCTGGCAATAGTGCGGAGTCTTTCCAGATATCACCAGATGAGTGACAAAATGATCTGCATTGAGAGTCCTATCTGTGACGCTACTCTGAGCGTGATACCTCTGACACGCGCACACCAAGAGTGAGGAGTGTAAAAGTAGAACGGGGTGGGGAAAAGTGGAGAGAGGTGGAAGGACATTGAGGACTGTGCCCACTGTATACCTATTCATGGCTGTAACTTGTATTGTTTCCATAGTCTTCAAAAAGAGAAAGAGAGAGAGAGACAGTTTATTTCAGACAACTAGGTCATGAAGTGTAGTTAGCCAAGGTAAACGTCCCTTCTAAAAATACCCCAGGCGACCCAGCATGCAGCGCTCTCATGCTGCATGCCAAATGTTTTACATATAGGGTCTATCTCAGTAAATCAACATTCACACCTAGTGTTTCAACATATCACAAGTGCTGAGTATAGCACCCTCCAGTCCCTGGAAGCTTAATGTCATATATAAGACATTCACATGTCTGACAACTCCAAAAAGAAATACAGTAAAATGTAATGCAACAGCACACCAGCTTTAAAAAATGTAAAGATTTGATGGTGTGTCCTTTGAAATAACATAAGTTCCAAAGGATTGATAGCTTAAATAACAAGAGGGAACAAACATTTTGGGTTTGGGTTGGAGGGGGGGGGGGGTGAAAGCACTAAAAGTTCAGAGTACACGTTCAACTGTACTATCTGTCTGCGCCTCCACTAATTCAACTACATTTCAACCAAAAAAAAAACCAAAACAAAACCTCACAGCTATTTGCAGCTCTGGTTCTCAGAAGCCAAATTAGCAACAACTTAATCAGACAAATTAATAACCCTGGGGTTACATAAGAATTCCATTGTTCATTTACCCTTTCTTAATGCTTGACCTGACAAGCCTAAAGTAGAACATTTGAAAACATAGCCAGTCACAGCTATTGTAGTTGTTTCCAAAGCAGGATTACAGATACATTTGGTGGGACACAGATCTTTTAGTCTAGTGCAACTTCACCCTTCTCATTTGACTTCACCCCTCTTCTACCCTGATTCACAAGAGTACACTTTAACACCAGAATGTGTTTTGGTTCCAAACGTTTAGTAATTACATTTTTAAAATGAAATATAAAATACAGATGAAGAGTGTGTTTTAAAAACATTTCTCTTCTTTTTTCTGAACAAAACAATTATTTCATTAAAAGTTTCATTTTAGTACTCTAAGCCACTGGTGAAATGAATGAAATGCTCTTTACTATCATCCTAGCCATACACAATACACAGTGGGAGGAAACTGTGTCCTCTGGAGGTAAGGTGAGTTGGACCTGAAGTGGCCGATGTACTGACACATGCCACCATCACGGAGCCCTTGGGGGTTAAGGGGAAAGCGCTGCTCGTTCACTCCCCCACCCATATTTTTCCTGTCGGTCCAGGGGATCAAACCGGTGACCTTTCGGTCACAAGCCTGCTTCTCTAACCTGCCTGGTGTCTCGAAGCCTGCTTCTCTAACCTGCCTGGTTTCTCGGTTTTAACAGTTTGCACAAAATGTACCAGGTTTTAGAAACCTCAAGTAATGACAAGTCCCCAGGTAATACGTCAATGCTGTCTTTCAGCATTTGTGCTATGTGGCACTACACACGCAGCAGTAAATTAGAACAGCCAGTGCTCTTGGAATGGGTGTGGTCATGATGGAGCTTACCTAACGCTGAGTAACCTACAATGCCTCCCAGTTCTGGTCCTTAGAATTTAATTAATCGTCTGAAAAAAATGTTTTAAAATGCACAAACGTCCGCGACTCCACTCATTCTACGATTGGTGAGATTTGCAAGTCAAATACACATTGTCTCCTTAAAAAGTATTGTCGAAACAATACACTAGGTTACCAACATACTTGTTATGGGATTCTGTTTGTTTTGGAATGCTTTTGGGGGAATATTAAGAAAATCGTCAATCGCTGGCCCTCATTCGATCCATTATATTTACAAGTACTTGTGGAATGTGAGCCACTCAACTGTAAAGGCGTCGTTGATAGTAGAATTGCTTTTATTTATTTGATCAGCTGTCATCAAAACCTATTTTCAGTTTTGACAAAATCATTACTTGCTTCTGTCACGGAATGAATTTTGCAAGAACTTTTTTATCGACGTTGGGTATGTTAATAAGTTGGTTGATTAACGGGTTAGTTGAGAGACGTGTTCGCTTTTTATTACTTGGCCGGTCTTCTAAATTCCGAGAGCTACAAACAGAGTATACTAAAACATGCAGGTCGGAGGCTCTATTACTAATTAGGAGTAAACTGAGGGACTTCGGTGAATCTTTTGGAGATGTTAAATGAAGGTATGGGGTGGGCGGGGTATGTGAGGATGTTATCACGTCGCACCATTAGGCTACACGAGACGAGCTAAGCAACCGCTGTTCAAGAACATTATTTAACTGCATTAACTAGTTCTGGAAATTTTCGTTCATGCCCATCAGAAATTTTCTCCATAACACTCTACTTCAGAAAAAAAAAATCTATACAACACGAAGTCTGCAGGGGCTTGATGTGACAATATGAGAAGTAAAATTCGAAGCGTGTATGTGAAACATGAGATAAAACCCTTCCTGTATATGCAATTGAACTTATGTTTAATAAGTAACGTCGGCGCGCGTAAAAGCAAACTATTTCACTGCAGCATCTGGTTCCTTATGATAACTCGTTTTTATAGTTCTATGTATATGTGGCCATTCGCCGCGTCGAAGGTCCCGTTGGTAACATGATGCTTAAGGCGAGGGGAGGGGGGGTGCCGTGGCTGTGGAAATTTCCACTGTCTTCCTCCTGTTAAATGGGTATGATCTTCTAAAGAGGTCATCATAGCTTTTGCGCGTCCAGACCCAGTGCCTTCAGCAGTTTGCCTATAAGTAAGGTGGGTACAGTCACAGGTCCTAATCGTTTGGTGCTTTCTCTGGAGTATGTTTAAATGAGTTGAGACTTGTACATGCGAGTGCACGAATTTCTTTGATACTCCGTTTTCCTAACCTATCAAATATACAGTTTTGTTTATATCCGCATGCCTCGCCGACGCCAGTCGCTACTGTCAGTCATGCATGTTTTTTGTTTTGTTGAGTAGATTTAGTTCTTTTTAAATGTATTTGTATGGAGTGTAAATTTAACCACTGGTGCATATTTTTTTATTATTGGGGTTTGACAAAAGTTGCCCTTTATCATTATATAAATACAAACAAAGACAGCTGCAGGATCACACTCCTATCTGAAGTTACATTGGGCTACAATTTAGGCTGATAAGTGGTCTACACCGTGTAATTTTGTGAGAACAGTCAGAAATCCCTTGCATCTCTAAACTGAGTTCGTTACAGCACAATCATATGAAAGATACTTGTCGTTTAGACTATAGCTGAGTTTGTTTTTTTCGAGATAATGTCGCCAGAAAAGGTTTGTTTTAGCGCGTGGTTCGCGAGGTTCTTCCGCGGATACACCCTCTATGAAACGTGGAAATATTAAACTATTGAATACCTTTAAATATATCTTAAACGATGGAAAGAGAAAACACGTGGCTGAAGGATGAAACAAAATAAACGCTCTTTTGTGGGTGATCTGTTTTAATGAAACAGCGTTCTTGGGTGCGGGGAACAAGCATTATTGAACAGTTTAGAATTATTTATCTGGATTAACGGATCACGGATTAACAGCCTGATTCCTACTATTAGAAAGCTAATTTCGTGGTCATTCTAGTCAGGAGATTGGACTCTTGCCGTATTTCGTACCATTAAAACTCGTAAAGGAGGAAAGAGAACTACACGTTCTAAGAGACCCGTGCTTCGCTCAATTGTAGCAGTCTGGAACATTCAGATATCCGGCAATGGGAGGCTCCCAGTAACGCTGAACACTTGATTTTGTGCGGTGTTGGCGCGCACAGAGAACTATATCTAATAATGAGTCTTGAAGTAGACTGGGGTTAGTGTGAAGCGTTGAAATAGCCTTGCGCTCAGTAGGTTATCGTAATATCTATTTTTGTCCCCAGCATATTGATTTCATTACCGTTAACGCTAAACATGCCTTCTCATGACTTCGTGTTTCTGGACTTGTTTCTCAGAGATGTTGTCAAAATTATCTTGCGGAAGATCAACCAATGATTGCCTCAAGAGGGCACATGAATTTACAAATCCCATGAGCAGTTCCCTACTCTTTATTCACAATTAAACACACTGGTTCACTGAGTAATGTTCAGATTTGTTAGCCTGGTGTGTTTTTGGTCAGTTTATGTGTCAAGCGGTTAGGCATGATTTATAATTTAGGTTAAAGCAAAACCTGACAGTGAAAAGCAGACACAGGTTGTGCGTTTACAGCCCAGTGGTGTGCAATCTCTCATTCGTAATCTGATGAATACAGAGCCATTAAACTTTGACAAAGATTGTGGAAGTCCTAAAGGTGGAGGAGGTGTGGGGAGTGCATGGTGGTATGTGCTGTGTACTTCTGCAGGCAAACAATAGTGTTTCTTGGCTTATAAACCTTTTGTCGGACTAGTATGTAACAGGAAGGATGTGATGCAACAAGCATCTGTCTGTGTTTTATCTTAACACAGACTGTGCAAATATAGCCAAGTCTCTGTTATACAGACTGACAAACCACATGTCTATATTTATATAGGTTCAGATAAATTCTTCCCTGTGCTCAAGTACTTCAATATAGAGATTTTGTAAAACAAAGTGCAGTTGCGTTGTATTCTCCAAAGTTTTTTCTTTTAATTTAATGCAAGATATGCTCTTGAATATGCTTAATTGTAATCTGACCTCTCACGTTTTAATAAGTATTCTGCCCTGCATCAGACTAAACTCAGCAGACTGATTTTGAAAGTGGTTTTCCAAGTACATATCAAGTTTAGCCCTTGACCAAGCCAAGGTAACCCATTGCCAGTGGGATGTAGTCAGTCACTTAACCTAATCTGAGCCCAGAAAAAAGAACACTCATTAATGATTTTGTTTACCTGAAATATATGTATGTCAGATGCTAGTGACTAAAAAGCACAGTTGGATTGTGATTTTAACATTTTTATCGTCTCACATAAAGCAATGTTATTAATTAGATATTTGAATGAACTCTCACTGAAATGTTGGCATCCCATGCTATAGTTTCAGATGGACAGGTGTAGTGTTTTAACCGTCAGCAGGTTGAGCAGCCCAGATCCCCTTTAGGCCTCTGTTGGCTTTTTAGTGGAATGCAGGTGTGTCTGTATGAAGAGCTGTTTCATACTCGTACATGACAGCGGTACAGAGAGGTATCGACACTGAACTCACTGTTCACTAAGAGTCAGCGGTGAGAACTCAGCTGCCAGTCAGTCTCACATTATGAATGTGGGTCAGATCTCTGGCAGGGGGATCACTAGTGAGTAGTGTCAACTTATGCAACCTCATCTAAACCAGCGTCACCTTAGGGAGTCGGGGTGAGGGGTTTGCCTAGACCACTTTCACACATGTTGCTTTGTCTCTAAATATTACGGCAAATTTTCGGTACAGTGCCATTTGTGAACGCGAATTAGAACTGTAATTTCTGAAAGGCTGGAGAGGCAGTTTCCCAAGATCAGACCTGGTAACCTTTTGTGGAAAATTTCCAGATAGAGTCAATTGGGAAGGAAGCCATAGCCGTGCCAGATAAGAGGATGGCGATTTTGATGATGTATCACCATGCTCTGAGTTTAGCCTCTTTATAGTCGTTCTGCTTCTCCCCAGTGGTTTTCTAATGTCATGGACACATCTCTGTGGATCCAGCATCGTATGTAATAACACCAGTTGTCTACAAAACATGTTGTAATTTATAAATATGGTATCAGCAAATCAACACTTGATGAGATTTGTTCACTTGCCATTTTGCTCAAAACAAACACATCCCCTGCCGCATAGCTAACGTCGCATTCTGCCCCTGCAGGATGTACCTGCCATATGTGAACACACTTGTCCAGGCAGGTTTGCAGGAGTGGGGTACAAATGTGAAAGGGGGTATCCACCAGCATCGTTGGAAAATTGACTCCGGCTGTACACTGGCTCTTATGTATGAAGGTGTGTTGAGTGTGCTTACCTTCAGACGAGACATACAGGCCACAATTGCCCCAGTCTGTGATAGCCAAGAGGACTGGGCTTGTTTTGCTCTGATCTGTCTGTCTGTTTGGTTGGATGACACAAGAGACATTTCCTACACTTTGCAAGCAAGGGCAGACTTCAAACCTTTTTCTTTGTGAATGTTTGTGAAACTAGGTTTAAACATACTCAGAAGCTGAACAGGCTGGTGGGTCTACAAGAGTGTGCAGTATTTTTGACCCTTTATGTAATAGACATTTGATCTTCTCTTTTGCTTTCATCTTACTCAGATATCTTGTTTCAGTCAAATAATTTATATAGTTTAACACACAAGGCATACAAACATTTGTTGATACAACAGAGGCAAAACCAACACAGTTTTAATGTGTGCAGTATCCTCATTGCAAAATTTTGTGACGTTTGCACTTAACCACATGTAAAGTAAACATATTGTACTACAGACAGAAAATTTGACTTTTGATCCTACAGGCAACTGATTAAACCATGGGAGGATAAAGAAGAACATGTTTCAGATCATAGAGTATCAGCTAAGCAGTCATTTTTGCCATTTTCTACAGCAGGACACAGTGCAGACAGATCCCATTTGGAACTTGATCTCAAAGACACATAGGAGCAACAAGACTCACATGTGGTCCCTGCTGCCGTGAGACCAGTCCACCACGGGTGGCGGGGAAATAAATTGTCCCATAATGTTCTGTAAAGTCCTCTACTTTGACCTTTGCCATTGATCTTGTTTTAGTGTGTGATGATGATATCCTGACCTTCAGCTGCTCTAAACAGTCTTGCTGGGTCTTGCCTGCCTCCAAGGCCAAATCTGACTTTAATGCAAACCATTGTGAATACATCATCAGCTTAAACCAGTTTGTTCTGCAAGTTTGCTTGGCAGTGATAAGTGTAACATTGCATATTCTGTGCGACCATTTTCGTAACCGTGCAGTTCAAGGCCGAGGTTTTTTTTTTTTCCCCCCCCCTAGTGCGGTCACCCCAGGCTCTCCTTACACCCCCGCTCCCCACGGGTGCTGTGTCATTGGATGTCATAAACGATGAACCGATCGATAATGTGTGATAAGATCCTGAACACAGCTCTAACAGCCAAGGCCACCAACAACTGGGACAAACCAGATGTTCTTACACATTGACTGCAGATATTGGAAAGACCTGTAATGCTGGTTTGTTCCTCCTTTAAATTTACATAGGCACGGATGAGTCTAAGTGTATGCGTGTGTCTGTGTGTGTGTGTGATGAGATCATTAAATTTGCCTTCTCTTTTTCATTATCAAAAAAAAAAAAACAGCTTTGCAATGTGTCCAGGTTTAGAGCAAGTGGGCCTCTACACTCTCACTCTGCCTTTCAGAAATGTTTAAGTGTGTGTGCGTGTGCGTGTGTGTGTGTGTGTGAATTACTGGTATTACAAAAAGGTGTGAAAGTCGTTTTCAGGACATCTTTACTTCTACTTTAGGGACTACCTACTGAGAAAGTCACCTGAGCAACTTTCACTGTGGGCTCATAAATATTCCTGCTCTTTTTGTTGTCCGGGAATCTTTTTCTTGATATGGTAGACTTGGGCTACGAACTTGTGCTTGAGTATGCTACAGACTTGTGTGTGTGAATGTGCCAGATAACTTTGATTAACAAAATGGAAAACACGGATCTGGGACCTTTGGATAAATGAGTTGGCGCAAACAAGCAAAACAACAGTTTAATTATGCGTATGCATCTGCTGAGAAGTCTTGTGAAAAATACTCGATTTCAGTGGTATTTGACTCACTATTAGCAAACAAGGAACTAAGTTCAGTTCGTGTATACTCACACTCACAGATATGCCACTGAGATCCTTATCTGATTCAGGGTTCTGAGGAGTGGAACTATTTTGCATGTTTGCTGTAACAGCTGTGTCACATCGGTAGGCAGTGTTGATTTGTACTCTGCCTGTTATGATTGGTGAAGAGACATTTTAAATTTTGGAAGTTCAGTAGTTAAATAAGTTTAACACATGTGCCATACTCAGAGACATGGGCCAGAAGCTGCAGGTTTGAACACTATTGTCTCAGCACATAATAACGTTTGGTAAGATATGTGTAGACGAACACTCAGGAATTGCACAGGAAGTTCTTAGACTCGGTAGCTTCCCCCTTTTTGAGAGTAGATGAGAAATATCATGTCACCAAAAAGTGAAGCAACGAACTTGCAAGCCCCTAATGCTTTTTTGGGAAATGTTTGTGTAGAGGCTCCACACCAGAGGCAGTTCACAGATACACACCCATAAGAGGGCTTGCATTTCTGGACTCACTTACCTGTTAGAACAGCCCTGTCTAAACAACAAAGTTCAGATACCTGTAGCTGCAGAGAATTCATCAGAAAAACGTTACGCATAATCTCTCAAGTTGTTTTCACCGGTGCTTTCTCACAAGTTGTTTCCTGTTTTTTGTTGAGAGAAACAAGTGCTGTCTGGCACCTTCTGATAAGATGGAGTGGCTGTAAATGCTTTAAACCCACAGATAAATGGATAAGGGTTGAATAATTTTAGGCAAGTTGTGTAGTCTAATGGCTACAGTATTTTTAATAACAGTATTGTCCTGAAGTTTGACCCAGGAGTGACCACGGTCCTGCCCTACCCATCCAAACACTTGAGCCAACATGTGGAATGTAACATTACACTGAGGGGTGGGGGAATCCCAGATTAGTTTCTGAATTCAGAACGAAGTCAGTTTACTTGGTATTCATGACAGCTAATATTCCCCTGGCCCAGCTCAGCCACTCTGCTCACCTGTACGCAACACTGCTCCAACTTTTCGGATAGTTAACTATCCACAGGTTAAACGGAAGTTTGGAGTTCGTTACTGAACATCTCGAGACAGTTAAAGTGCTGATGTGTGTATGATGTATCTGAAATTCTGGATTATGACAGAAGTACTTTTCCTATAAACAATAAAAGTTAAACTGTATATTTACAGTTAAATGGGTCCCTACAGTCTATGACACCTTATTGTTATGGTATACACAGGAGCACAATCTCTGTTTCACAGAGAGCAGACATGTCCTTTATTGTATGTAAATAAACTGACCCTTCACTGGTATTCTGAGTGAACTGGTCTGACCCAGAGACTGTGCAGATACTACCCTCTATATTTCATCTGCACTGTGCGCTTCGCCAAGCCTTAGCTTTTTGGGACAGAGTGAATGACGTCCCCAAACTGAGGATCAATGTCATGAGAGAAAGTTCAAATAAAAGGCAAAAGGCACTTCTGATCAGTGTTTGATGGGAACAAGTTGTGCAATTTTTATTTACCTGTAGTATGCCAGGATGCGCATTAGTCTGTGGAAAATCACCTTTTACCATCTTCACAAGTGGAATCACCTCTACTTGAACATCTCCAAACAGTAAGTAGCTACAGTGGCACAGAAAAGCTTTTTTTGTCTGTCTGTTTAAAGAAGAGGTGAGATGAGGTGAGAATAGGCATCATTCATTTGGAAGTTTAAGTTGAACATTTTGTCTTTGGAAGCAACCTGGCTCTGTATGTCCAGGTGTGTAATGTAGACAAGAGCACTTCAGACTGTTCTTGCCCTGTCATTGGAGGATTCTGTGACATAGAAACAGGTATTTTATAATGCTCAGTTTTGTTTGATAGGTCTTGGGACACCTAACTAATGATGTTCCATGGATGATCAGGCCTTTTGTGTGTGTGTGTGTGTGTGTGTGTCTGTGTGTCTGTGTGTGAGACTTGTGCTCCCGAGTGGCAGTCATCCTCCACTTGCCTCAGCCCCACAATGAGCTCAGTGTTTTGCTTTCTTTGCCAAGTGTGGTGGCCCTTACCGGCTTGTGTTTGAGTGTGATGTGTTTGATTGCCCTGTGTGACCTGTGCAGGCTCTGGTGGAAAGCTGAGCAGTGCCTCTCAACCCTTGGTCAGAGCCTGTGATTGGCTGGGTGATGGAAACCCAAAGCTCTTGAGAGCTGTGCCTCCATATAAGGAATGCCCCTCAGCACAAGATTGTTCTTTTCTTCTTGAGATGGGTGGACTTGGACAGTAACAGTAAGACTGATATCTGTTGTCTTAAGGAATCATTCAATCATTTGGAATGGTGTATATTATTTGCCAAATATCCTATTGGTAGATGTGGTGGATATTTTATTCTGCAATACAGAAACTTTGCTTAACTGCATTTAGTTCATTACATGTAGCAGGCATGCTCTTTACATTGCCTTACATTTGAGATTGAATTGTTTATTATCATGGCCCAGTGCTCTGCTTTGCTTTGCTTAGGCTGTGGAGTGTGTGTTTATGTGTGGGTTTCCACTTCTAGATGCACTCTTTGGATGCTTTGTGCCCTGATTTGAAGATGAGCACCGTGACATTTTTAAGCCCTGTTGATATAATGATCAGAGAAGCTGGTTTGCTCAGCTCCACCCTTGAAGTTGTCTAGTGATGTAAGTCACTAAGTATTCAGTATTTATTTTAGGAAGTCTCATTCACTATTTAATAATTTTATTTCCTAGTGACACCTGAAATGTAACTTTGTTTTGTACCTTGGTTCTGCTGGAAAATGTCCTATTCACAGTGCTGGATAAGAGCTGCACATTGTGTGATGCATCCTGGGCGCCTTGTTGAGTGACCTTGCATTGTGACACTGATACACACAACCGTGTGAGCTGATTGGTGATTACAGTCTTTGCCTCCCAAAAGCACAGGAGAGCTACCTCCTGCTTGTGTCTGGATGTACTCGGGCTGAACCTCCCGGGGTCCTGGTGTATGTTTGTGTGTTGAGGAGGAGGGTTTTGGGGTGTGGGCATATGTGAGTGTGTTTTGTGCCATGGCCCCAGGGACAAGCACCCTATCGTACAGCCACCCTGACTATCTCCCCCCTCAAGCCAGTCAGAGCAAAACAGCTGTTGATGCAATATACTGTTATCTTGGCTGCGTTTTTTAGAAGCCTGTGTGCTGCTCTGCCATGACGCAGACGGGGCAGGAGGGAGGCACGATGGGGTGGGCAAGCAGTTGAAATGGAGGCTCCTGAGTGGCTGAGTAGGGCCCTCCCTCTGCTCTTTAAAGCGTTCACTCACCTGCAGCTCTAAAAAGAAGCAATTGTGAGTTCAGTGCTACTCCTCCCTCTCTCTGTGTAAGTAATTTCCTCAACTTTATTTCATAAAGGTGAACAAACAGTACTCATTAGAATATTAACAGGGTTACATGGGGTAAAGACCTTTTGGGAAATGGTTTTGGATTAGTAGGGCAGAAGATGTCTTGGATAGATAGTGAATGTGTGTCCTATACTTTGAGGATGTGTGTTAGAGTGAATTTATGGTTGGTGTGGGTTTTCTTTGGTTCAGGAAAGCAAGGGCTAGCTCAAATTGCAGTGTCGCTTTTGAAGAGTGAGTTTTTTCTGTCATAAAGGACCCTTAGTGACACCCAGCTGGTTAGCATTCTTTACAGCAGCAGTCATGGGAGCAAAGTAGTGTGTGTGTGTGTGTGTGTGTGTGTGTGTGTGTGTGTGTGTGTGTGTGTGGTGTATGTCCAGAGATCAGCTAATGGAAGTAAAATCCATGTAAACTGCTTCTAAGTAATGCCCCCTGTGCATTTTATATGCAGATCAGACCTTCCTTTGCACATACCTTTTTAAGTATGTAGCATAGTTATAAATATGAATCTGATTATTGTACTAATGGTTTATGAGCCACAAAGTGAACCCTTTGGTTAAATTGTTACGCAGACCCATTTGCATTGGTTCTTTCTCTGTGTTTATACCAGTCGTCCGTTGTTTGTGTTGATGTGTTGATTTCATGCATAAGCCAGCCATTTGCAGTACATGGAATTTAAGTGATTTAAATAGTGATTGTTGTAATGTGGTATGTATTTTTGTTCCAGTGTATATGCATTGTACATACTGTATATGCATATGCAATGTATATCCACTGAATTACGTAAATTCTCTGTGTACTGTTACATTCAGGGAGGGATTGCTGGTTTTACTGGATTGGCTTCTTTTTATGCCAAAGGGAACATCATAAATTTGCTGAGTACATAGAACTTTCAGGAAACAAACTCTTTATAATTAGAATGAATTAATATCAGAGGTGTTTTTTTTTTTTACATGATTGCTTTACTTGATGATTCTGGCAAGTACATAAATCCCTTTTGTGTATGGTAGGATGTAGTGTAATCAAGACAAATTGGAACACGTAATGGAGAACCATCTAGAAGAAATGTTCTGCTCCCATAACATACTATTCTGGTAGCAGGATGAGAAGGACAAAGTATCTGTTCAGAAGTAGAGAACAAAAGAAACTATTAACAAAAATGTAGAACTAAACATGAACTAAAAACCTCATCGCTCATTAAATGTTGATTGGTCTCTATGACAAACAGGAGTAACAAGGGGCCTCTTCGAACGCTCCTGCAAACAGACCACACCTCTCCACTCTCTGGAGACACTTCACACTGAATGTCCGGTCCAAGCACAGGGCACACAGTGGAAAGTTTTAAAGATTTCCATTTCTCTGTTTCAGGAGCCTGTAAATGGCTTTGGCTTCATACGTAAATCCAGTCAATAAGGGCTTTGTGTGAGGGGAAAAAAGGAGAATTGTTGGTAATTGGGTGTTTAACATCATTTGGCAAAGTTGTCTTATTTACTGGCTCCTCTGTGTCTTACGTAATCCTTCCCATCATCCTGGACTGGGGAGCAGGAACAGGAGGCTACCCCCTCTGCTGGATCGCCTCTGAACTTGGCTCTGGTTATTCTTCTAAATGATGGCAGTAGTTCTGCTCTGTGCTGAATGTAATTGACGTAGAGCAGGCGCACACTCTGAAAAATCACTTTTAACGATACAGACAAATAAGCAGATAGTGTGTTCACTCTAGTTGTTTTTTTTTTTTGTTTTTTAAATCAGATGACAACTGTCTTTTATGTGATCCAACACGTGAGTCTTCCAGGAATGGCTGTGCCATTACTGCATTGTCCCGTCTCATGACAGAGAGTGCTTACATTATGTCAGAATTTATCAATTAGACAGCGTTTAACAGAGATTTTTCTCTTAAAGCTTCCAAGCTGGCTTTGAAGACTGGCAGTGTGTTGAGGCTTTTTTCAGGGTTAGAGACACAGTACACTAGTTAGTCCTTGAATTCCAGATAAAGGCTGCTGCTTACGTATATGTTCTTATACTAATATAGTAATGTTTTTCAGAAGTTAGGGCACACACTTCAATACTCCAACATGAAGACATGGATGCAACCATTTTTCAAACAGTTAGGGGCAAGTTAAAATGAAAAAAAGCCTGCATAAATTTAACTCTAAGTCTAAGTAAATAAATGACACAACTACATGTGACCTTCCACTTTAGGAAGTTTGACATTGCATCTTTTCCTTTTCTGTGTGGTTTTGCTACTGATGCCATCCTTCTTTTATTAATCTTATCGAACCATGGTAAGAGTGCCTGGTGGCCCTTTTGTTGGAGAGAGTCGTCTGAATTCTCATTGGATGGTCAGAGAACGCTCCCTGGAACGCCCTTTGACCGCATTCGCCTCTTCATTTGTTTACAGAGCACGCCGGCCCCCTCAAGCCAGATAAGGAACTCCTCTCCTCTGTAGCTTCCCTTGGACCTGGTACTGTCGAACACTCTCTCACACCGCACTATGGACCGCATGGAACTGCAGAAGGTCTGCACCGAGGCCGATGATGAAAGCACAGACAGCCTGGATGACCGTTACACAGAGCCAGTAGACCCAGAGAAAGCCACCATCACCAGGTTAGCACTGAGAGCAACCTCAGCCTATTGTCCTCATACACTCTATGCTGCCTTCCTGATTCATTCATTTTCAAGGACAAGGTCTACCAGTTGTTTCCGTGTGATTCCACACTTAGGTCGTAGTAGCATTATTTAGAAAACATGAATTGCTGTTCATATTCAAAGATGCTTTTTGAAATGTGAGTTTCTAGCTGTTGTTGGCAAAATAATTGGGGTAAGCGTAAACTGTCCATTGGACTTAAATGGTTTGATCTTGCCACCATTTCTGATCTGTTAATGTAGTTGATCGGTTTGAATAAACACTCATAACGCACTCCTCATTTGTTTTCACCTTTACAGTCAGTTTTTGGACGAGGATGATGCAGAAAGTCAAAAGTTTCTTGGTAATGGAATCATGAAGAAGAAGAAGTTTGAGGAATACCATGAAGAATATGTAAGAATAATGTGCCACAGCAGAATGGTCATACACACACCACGCACAGAACATGTGCTCAGTGTACCATCCTAATCAGAGTCTGACCAAACATTGTGACTTAAGTTGGTTTAAATGAGAATCATATCTGTTACAGGAATTTTGTAGTGTTAAATTCTCAGTGGGGTGTTTGTGACTAATTGGTTCTGAAAATCATTTGGTTTTTATCTCCATTATTTCCTCTTACTACACCCACTATTGACATTGTTGGTTTAATTGCTCATTCTCGTGATCTTTTGGTTTCGTTTTTTCTCAGCACCCAGGCCATACCTCCTTTGGGATGTCAGTGTTTAACCTGAGCAATGCCATCATGGGCAGTGGGATCCTGGGCCTCTCCTTTGCCGTGGCCAACACTGGCATCATTCTGTTTATGTAAGTCTCTCAGTAACTGTCGGTAAGGTATTTTCTAGCCTCCAGCTAATAATATGAAAATCAGTACCGCATTCTGGAATTGTGATTTATTATAGAGTTCCGCCATATAGATAAAATACTCTTCTATTGTTTTTATGTTAAAAGTTATCTTGTAGGCAGTGTTTCCTTTATGAAAATGCTTATACAGAAAACTTTGGGAAAACTTCAAGCTTTCTGATGCAGGTGTGTGATTTGGAATGACTCACGTGTCCCCAAGGCTAATGATAGTGGTTAAGTTATTGATTAGCCTATTGTGGAGGACCTGTGGCCGCTGAAGCCAAAGCCAATCCCATGTCCCTTACACAGAAACACACAGCAGCCCAGTGAGGTCAGCGTGCAGGGAGAGCATGCTCCGTAGGGGTGAGCTATGGTGCAAATGCCGAAAGTTCAGGCAGACAGAGCTTCTATTTTTACACCAGGAATTCCGTTTTGCCGGCCTCTTCCTCTTCCCCATGGGGGGTAAAAGACCTAGCACTGGCTCACTGGTTTAACAGCTGGTGGCGCCTGGCCAGACCTTCAGTTAGACCTATTCAGTTAAAGCACTTCAGCACCATAGCACGTGAAAGAAGGTCAAAAAAAGGATAAGAACTTCCCGTCATCATGAATCCTCACACACACCAGCAACACCCTTGCCCTGCCCCATCACTTCCTCTATTTATCTCCTTATCTCTATCTATTTCTTTCTCTCTCTTTTTCTCTCTCTCTCTTTTTCTCTCTTTCTGTCCCCACCCCCACCCCACCCTCTTGCTCATTCTGTTTTCTGCTCACGTCAGTTGTCTATTTCTGACCTACTGGCATGTAGGAAAAAAAGTATCAGGTTTCTTCAAGA
This sequence comes from Chanos chanos, assembly GCF_902362185.1. Classification (NCBI taxonomy): domain Eukaryota; kingdom Metazoa; phylum Chordata; class Actinopteri; order Gonorynchiformes; family Chanidae; genus Chanos; species Chanos chanos. Next base: position 16,782,425 of record NC_044495.1, read on the forward strand.
GCGGACAGAAACACAGTAAAGAGAGTGTTCTCACCTTCTCCATCTTTCTCTCTCTGTCTGTCTCTCTCTGCCAACCCCCCCCCAATTCGATTTCATATTAACTGGGGTGCTCTGAATAACGTCAGAAATTCTGATTGTGTTTTACTGACTCTCTCCTCTTCTGTTCTGAATTACTCTCTGGAACATGCAGTAACAGCAAGACTCTATAAGTAAAATAGAGTGATTGATGGCTCTGTACAGGAAATGCATACATAGCTGCAAAAATAAAGTTGCGTGCCGCAAACGACTGAACTGAGACAGATTACTTAACAGGCTTATTTGAGACAGGGTGGCGTGACATGCTTAAAATAAGATGCATTTCCATATGGTTCTTCAAAGCTGCTGCAGTCACCATGATGAATTACCCAGTGTAAGACTAGATTTCATTGCTCCAAGTGTTCTGAGTGGGGCGTCATTGGTCAGTTAAGACACTTAGTTCTGGCTTGCATCTTGCTCTGGGATCGACCATTCAAATTTTAGCTTTATCAGTGTTGCCGCCTGTTGCCAAGAGACTGTGCGAAAGCAGTTGTCACGGGCTCAATGGAAATGGTTTAAACAGCAAACATAACTAGATGTTTGACAGTTGTCTTTTATGGTGTCTTCTTGACCAGATGTCTCTTGCAAAAGAGCCATTCAATCTTTATAAGACTTTACCTGTTGAAATAAAGATTTAGATAAAGACAAAGAAACAAGAAACTATATGGGCTGTGAAAAACACTTTTCAAGGGCACATCGTTAATCACCGCTCATGTAGTAGTTCATGAGTAAATGTTTTCTTATATTTTAAAATTTAAATTCTTAAACCTTCATGTTTCCTGTCTTTAGGGTTCTATTGTTTGGTGTGGCCATCTTGTCATTGTACTCTGTCCATCTCCTGCTTGTCACAGCTAAAGAGGGAGGTAGGTATCTGAGTTTGAATTTATTATCTTACACTCTCATAAAAGAAAAAAAATGTCAAAAAATATGTGTATGTGTTAGTTATTGCATATATTATATGTATTGATTGGATGATCATCTCATAGGTTCACTCATCTATGAGAAGCTGGGAGAAAGAGCCTTTGGATGGCCAGGGAAAATGGCTGCTTTTGGTTCAATAACCCTTCAGAATATAGGAGGTGAGAGCTGGTGATCTAAAAGGCGCTAACTGTTTAGTCTTTATTAGCCAGGTGACCCCACACTCTACCAAGTCTGGCTTTTTACCCTACACTGGCTCTGAGCTCCTGGTCTACACAAACTGTGAACACACATGTGCTGAATTGATTAAGTAAAAAAAACCTCAATGTAGTCACTTTATTCATTGTAAATTGACATGTTTTTTTCAACATTTTCAGGTGTCTTATCTTAATGCCCTGTGTTTGTTTGTTTGTGTTTGTTTATCCATATTCAGCCATGTCTAGTTACCTGTTTATAGTAAAGTACGAGCTCCCTGAGGTGATACGAGCTTTTATGGGCCTGGAACAGAACTCTGGGTAAGGATTTCTGAACGTGTGTCTAGCACTTTCAGTCATTCAAAATGAACAGAATTTCTGTAACTTGATCTTGCTTTTTATCTCATTCCCTGAGGATAATGTTGAGTAGTTTACGACCTTGTGGAAAAAGTATATTAGCTGATATGATTGTGACGTTCTCTCTCGTGTGATTGGTCTGCAGCGAATGGTACCTGAATGGAAATTATCTGGTGGTATTTGTCTCTGTCGGGGTTATCCTACCCCTGTCTCTTCTCAAGAACCTTGGTAAGTCCACTGTGTGTGTGTGTGTGTTTGTGTGTGTGTATGTCTTGAGTATTGCAAGAGAAAAAGAAACGGGTTTCAGGAGCATTAGTATTTCAAAGTTCACATGTCCGACATGTAACTTTTTTTTTTTCAGGCTATTTGGGCTACACCAGTGGTCTTTCTCTCTCCTGTATGGTCTTCTTTCTGTGTGTGGTGAGTTCTGTGCTTTGTGCATGACTTGGTCATATGACAACTTGCTTCCCAGTACTATATGGGATTTCCTCATAAAAAAAACTTTGTGTGGGAGCTTGAAATCATCCTTGTTAAAAGGACACGCCCTTTTTCATAAGAATGTACTGACAAGTGATGATGAAAAAGATTGGGAAAACAAGGGAAGCGTGACATGTGGCACGTAGCTTGTTGTGTTGGTTACCAGTGTTAATACAAATAAAACATCAAGAACAGACAAGTACATACAGAAACACAAACTGTTTGGTGATTTTTGTTGTGGTAGATATGGAGGATATGCTCCCAGTGCTTGTATAAATCTAGATTAGTGACTGTACTTCAGGCCATTGTTGGAAATTGATTTCGGACAGTACTTTCTATGTTTTTGTTTTTGCCTAACCGTTTCAATATTAGATTGCACTTTTGAGTTTGCAGAACCATGGCAGTTAAATTTTATTACATTTGTAATGCAAGACTCCGTTTGCCACAAAACAGGAGCTCTGTCTAAAAAGAGAAACACTGCCTTTACACAGACTGTCATGTGGATGTTTTTCTGTTAGACTCAGTAATTTGTCAAGGAGACAAATATCGTATTTATATAAAATAGGTTTATTTTACAGTAATGACAGTGTCTCTGCTTTGGAGAAATGGCCACGACTGCAGTTTTGTTGTTTTCTAAATCTCTCCTTGCTCTCTTTCTTTCTCACTTTCTGGACCTATCAGCTAATCTATAAGAAGACTCAACTACCCTGCCCAATAACCTTTCTGGACCAGCAACCGTATAACCTGAGTGTGAACAGTTCAGTTCCGCTGGGTCCTCATGCTCTTCATAATGGTACCGCGGTGATGGACTTCTCGAGGGCTGATCTGAACAACGCTCATCTGGACTCGCATGAAGTTGATGCACACCATACCTCCATCACCTACCAACCCCACCCAGATGATGAAGACATGTGTAAACCTAAGTACTTTGTGTTTAACTCACAGGTGGGTGAACTCCAGGAGTGCGCATGTGACACCCATACATGTGTTGTGTATGTATATGAAATATATAACTGTTAGTCTGTTACACTGTTAGCTGAAGATACTGTAAGTATGTGAGCAGTAATGTAGATTGCATCACACACAGTTGTGGTCACAAGTGTGTGTGCGCAGCTTAGTTAATCTTGAATTGTATTTTCTCCTCTCTTGTTTTGTGCAGACCGCATACAGCGTGCCAATCCTGGCTTTTGCATTTGTATGTCACCCAGAGGTTTTGCCAATTTACAGTGAACTGAAAGAGTGAGTAAAATCTATAAGCTATAAATCCCGTTACTCACATTGCAATGTTATTAAACCTGCAGCTCTAACTGCACCAGTTTAAGTGCCAACTAAGCCATTTCAAATCATCACCGATCAGCCTTAGATGACAGTATCTTGTCGAACAGAGAACTGAATGTTTTTAGTTCTGATATTATAATTTGAAGTGAAAGCCTTTTGATGTATAGCTGGTGTAACCTAATGTCTTTTTGAGCCCTGTGGTGAGCGAGTCTTTTTCTGTTAAATCATGCTGGATTCCTCTTGGGTTTGTTAAGTTCAGCTGAGTTGTTTACAGTAAATATGGGCTCACAAGACTCATGACTCTTCAGTGGCTCGCTCGTCAGACTTGACGTATAGCATTACAGAAGCTGCTATGACTCTAATTTTTGACGTGTGTGTGTGTTTGTGTTTGTGTGCCACAGTCGTTCTCGGCGGAAGATGCAGAACGTGTCCAATCTCTCCATCCTGGCTATGCTCACTATGTACATGTTTTCAGCCCTGTTTGGATACCTGACCTTCTACGGTACAGCACACGCACACACACACACACACACACACACAAACATACACACAACCGAATGCCCCTCACACACACAAGAGCCCATTTTTGACACAGAAAGACAGCACACATCTCAAATGCTTATGCTGAGTCACACACATTTTTAAATGTGAGGAAAACAAGAGGAAAATAAGTACTGTAAAGTTTGAACAGTAGATACATTGTCTTTGTGTGAGAAATGTTTTCCTGCTGATTCATTTTCCTGCTGATTTTAAAGCTATACTTAATGTGTGTTGTCAGCACATCCTGATCTTCATTTTTCACTGTTTCTTACCCACTGCACTCTCTCTCTCGTTCCATCTCTCACAGATAATGTGGAGGCTGAGTTGTTGCACACTTTCACCAGGGTGTATAAATTTGACACATTGCTGTTGATGGTGCGTCTGGCTGTGCTGACTGCGGTAACACTAACTGTGCCCATCGTCCTGTTTCCCGTGAGTACTTTTACGTCACGCACACAACCCAACAAACACACTCTATCGCACAGAACAAAAGCCATCATCCTGTTTGCTGTGAGAACAAAGGAGACGAAGTCCTAACTGTTCATTTGCGGGATATCAATATGTTCTGGTGCAGGACAATAAAGGACAGATTTTTTTTTCTAAGTTACCTTTAAGTCAGCTGCGGCCAAAGTAAAAAAAAAAAACAAAAAACACTGTTATCTTCACAGATTCACCTGGACAATTATAGCGCATCCACTTCATTGTTCTTTTACTTTTGAAAGCTTTGATGTCTGGAAAGACCGTAGTGTCTTTAACTTATTCATTCATTTTATAATCGTAGGCTTACTTTCAAGTGGTCATTGACTGTTAACAGAGATGCATGCGGTCATTGACTGTTAACAGAGATGCATGCCCTAATAGAGTGATATATGAAGGCTGTTCTCTTTTACCTCGTTTTCACCTTCTTTTACCACAATGTTGTAATTTTCTCTTTGGGAAAGTGAGTCAGTTTTTCTCCTGTCTCTGTAATGCAGTATACTCGGGTGTAATTACCTTGAGCTTATCATTTGACATTCCCTTCATCTCCCTAAGAAGTTTTTAAATTTTTAGTGAAATAAATTTTTAGTTTTGTTTAAATCAGTCGTTGAAAGTCAAAATTGCCTTCGAGAAGAAAAAAACAGAATATAGTGTTTTGCACTTTTGGTCATAGTTGCTCTGTAGTTTCTTTCATTGCAGATTTGATCTCGATCAGACAGCATCAGACACATGACTTGCTGTCTGTGGCAAGTTTCAAAGGGTTTCAATATTCATGTGAACACATTTCAAAATTAATAACAGAAATATGCAGGAAGCATATGGGGTTTTTTCAAGCTTTATGTGATGTGTAATATCTGATCTGATATCTTATGTGTGTTTGCTGTAAAGCAGATACTAAAATTTCAAAATGTGGGACTGCTCTGTATGATATGGGACATCCAGTTACATTAGTAAGCGCCCTTACATAAAACCTACACACACACACCGGGGGGGGGGTGGGGTGGGGGGGGGGGATGTATCGTGCCCTGAAGTACCTCAGTGACTGCTGTAGAAACTGAATGCTATTTCTCCTTTTGACTAATGAAATTAATCTCATTCCTTCATTTGCCTGTGGATTTACTCCTCAGGGGCACACATGCTGGACAGCTGACAGTTTCTCTTCTCAGAGACTGACTTAAGTTATTACAGACTGAAAAGTGCACTATGTTCTCTGTCGAGAGGACCAGATGGCAGCCCCATAAATGCAGTACAGAGATCATGATGGCGCTCTTGTGTGCCAGCTCTTACTCCTTTAATCAGTCACTGTTAGCCCCTTCACCCGGCCCTAAACCTGCCCATCGCCGGCGTACATTCTGTCCCAGTGTACTTGCCCACTCCTCTGTGGGTAAGTTCACTGCCGAACAGTCTCTCAGTTTAGAGTCAAATTTAAATATAGAACTCAGCAAAGTCGCTGTGTAATATCTTCACACTAGAGACACTCCAGATAACACACATGCAGACACACACGCACGCGCACACAGCAGAGAGGCGGGGAGAGTGTCTCAGAAATACCTACAGACGCAAGTCCTGAGGACCTGCTGCGGCCTAGTGGTAGGGGCTATACATAGTCCTTCATTTAGTCTGAGTCACAGGGCACACTGCAGAGGGAAGCGTGTGATATGCTCACAACCCTCCTCTCACATGCATACACACACAGGGACGGTTCCTTTCACCATGTTTACTGTAAGCACAGAAGCACCTCTAGGCACCCTTTCTCTCTTGCTTAGACACATGCATCCTTACATTGGCCTCTTAACTATGTTTCATGGAATTGTTCTCATTTTATAATGAAAATCTTAGATGGTCCATAGAATTTGTTGCTGTGTATGATATAATGGCAACAAATGCTAGTTTGATAAGATCATAGATTGTTTAAGGTTTACATGTTAATGGAGTCTGTATCTGCTGTCATCCTTGGTGCTAGGGGATTCTGAATTACTCTGATCTGCAGTGTCGTGTCATCTGTGAGTTACAGCCTCATGAAAACTGATTCATCTGTTTTGTCAAATGGCCACAAGAGGGGGCTACTACAGAAGCATTTGAGATGCTAGGGGCTAGCAAGAAAGAGAAGGAGACTGTTGGGATGAAAGTAAAAGGCGTTGTCTGTGTGTCGGGGGTCAGGCCGTAACATACTTAACGCGTTTCTCTCACACGCGTTTGCCGTCACACACTCTCATACACATACAGATCTTGTCGCTCTAAGCTCAGCTTGTCTCGCGCGTCGAGATTGCATTCCCGATTTTTCACCCACTTCTCCGTGCTGGAATTCCAGCTGTGAGGGTTTGTGGAAGCACTGAGAGGGAGGGGGTGGTGTAGAGCGAAGGACGCTAGCACGCTCTGTCCCTCAGTCAGTGGAATATTCCACCGGTCAGACAGGAACAATCCTCACTATGGCTCGGCCCTTTGAAAGACAAGATGGTAGCATTATGCCACCACTAGGGGCACTGGCTGCGTAGCCCACGCGGATTCAGTTTACCACAGCAGGCATCAGAGTAGAAGGGAGATAAAACTGCAGTTCAGATTAATTTATTTAAGGTTTTTATGTGCAAATCACTTTGGACATTCTTAACTCCCCGAAGCAAGTTAAAATTGAATTGTCCGCAGCACATATGAACCAGCAAATCCAGCATCTCTGGCGTGGTTTGTCAGTGTTTTTACTTGCATTTGTAAGTGGGTCAGTTTTTACTGATGTCTCTAACGAATGCCAGATGTTTTCTAAAAAGTTAAATGTGGATAAGTGGACCATACACACTGTATGGTCGGACCAAATTTTATTTGAACCTTCTGAATTGGGTTTATGTCTCAGTGAGCCAGGGTTACAGAGGATGTCTTACCTCAAAAAGAGTGCACAACCCCAACCCCCCCCCCCCCCCCCCCCCCCCAGACAAGCCTGGACTAATGCAACACAATAAAACACAAGCCAGAGCAGAACACACTGTGTGAGAGAAACAGAAAGGTTACTCTGTGACAGTTTGATGTCAGGATATAAGTTGTTAGTCTTGACATTTTGATTCCCATGGGTCTGTTGGGCGTTCACCGATCTTTAATGCCAAAAAGAGTATTGTTGCTTCACCACTGTTCCACTTTGGCCTTGGCACAACAACAAAGACAGAGTGCAAATGCTGGCAGAGCCAAAACAGTTTTACAGACTGCAGTGTAGGTCCTGTAAATATGTGCAATGTTTCTTTTGATAACTTACACTTTTGGGGTGAAAAAGGAAACCTGGGAAATTGTTGACCTTTGAATTTGTGCTGACAAAACAGACATGGTTGTGGAGTTTATGAGTCATTGTTTGTGGACACGGACGTTGTGTGTATGGTGTTACTTCCCTTTTAAATGTATTGATTGAAAGCCAGTATTGCAGTCAAAGGGTTTTCAATAAACCTTTTTTGTATAGAAACTGTTCCAAGTGTATCCACTTGGGCTTTAGGCAGTCGCTGCAGATGCAAGGTTTGGTAGACGAGAGACAGAAGGAGCCTTGTACCCAGAGGTCACAACAGGGCAGTGCATTTTTGTTAAAAACTGATACAGAACTAGATTTATCATAGTTAAACATTCTGCCATCACCTGTTCTCATTGTAATTCCAAACTAAGCTGCCACAGATAAACCAGGCTGAACTTCACTTCAGATCTGCCTCTAATTCAAGTTGAAATATCATTTAATCCAATACACGATTAACTTATTGCTCTATGCCCATTCAGATCAGTGGAGTAATAAGGCTAGGAGGTTTTCTATGATAGGCATGTTAAGGCCCGTTATGGGTTTTGTAGGTGTATTTGGCTAAGAGTCCTTTCTGATACGCCAGTTTAGTGAGTCAGTGGCTTCCAGGTGTTAACTCACTACTGGTCTCAAATTTCAGGCTGCAGGGAGATGCTCACCAGTACAAGCAAACCACAGTAGATGAGTTTGTGGCTTACTGAAACCATTTGCATGGCTGAATTTTTGTTTTATTGGAATGCTAACTGACTAAAGACTTCAATTATTTAAATCATTATGTTCAGACATGTAATATTCCATAATATGATATATTTCACAATACATCAGTTAGACATTGCTTAACTGAAAAGTGAAAACTTTGGGGCAACTTCAGATTAGGTTAAGATCCCTTGTTAAACTCCAGTAACCCTGTTAAATCAGTCTAAGACGGTGGGCGATGGCCCCCTGCCACATGTTTCACCTCAGTGGGAGCCTTCAGAGAGGAACAGAGGGGGATGCTGGGTAAATATTGCAAATGCGCCTCCACTGGCAGCTACAAAGCCCTGTCAGAGCTCACCACTGGGTGCAGAATAGTTGCAGGCGACGCTGCTGAAGCTACGGAAATGTCACACTCAGATGCCAACCAGACTACGGCCCCACTATATCAGAGAACCAGAAGGAGAGTGACCTCAGTTTGCTGTGTTACCTTATTGCACTGGCTTTGTACTTAAATGCAGGCCTGGTGGAATTTTTATCCACATCTGAATCTTAAGAAATTCAGGGAAGAGCACTTTTTCATGATGATTGCACTGTAACCGAACAAGTAGGGGCTAAAATGAATAAACCAGAAAATTAAATTCTACCCTGCATGATAACAGGCACATTGCATGGATCAGAAATACCAAATTGTTTGCGAATGATAAACACATGCTACAGACTTCCAGTTACCTGAACTGTCTTACAAAGGCCAGGTATTTTATCATAATCCTCCATAATCAGGGTGTCTTGCCTCCTTTGTTCCTGTATTATATAGTGGGTGTTCTGGCTTGACTTTCTATAACTTGAGCCCTGCCCAACTTTCATGTTGAAACGTGACCCACTAATAACTTTTAACGATACATGGACTTCTAACAAACTTAGGAGAGCCTCTGAACAGCATTCAATCCCAGAAAACCCTTTTGCCACACCTCCCCTGTGTTGGCTGATGCAATACTAGAGCACGGTTACATGGGGTTTAGCGAAAGTTTAATCTCTATCCCTGTTCCCGCCCCCGCCCCCCCCCTGTCCTGTGGCTGCTTCTATGGTGACAACTCCTCTTCACCTGACATGGCTGAACTTTACCCCAGTGCCCTCGCTCAACCAATCACATTGTGCATCCTTGATCTAGCCGTAACCAATCAGCTCTCACCCACTTTGGACTGTGCTAGCGATTGGGCTCCTAAGTTCAGTTACACTCTAATACTCTAGCAGTTATTAGCCTCTATTCAAAAAGGTGTTTCTTTATGTGCACTTGTTGGCTTTGTTTTGTTCCAAGAAAAAAAATCTGTTCTGTTTTGGTTTTCTCTGAGAGAAATCATGCCCTAGGTTTCATGTCATAAACCTCAAGGCTGATTGTAGTGTGGAGCTGTGGCATGAACCACAACCCACTTCAGTGAGAAATGAAACCCTCTGTTATGTTAATTATGGTCATGGAAAAAAGTCGACTCCCCTTCCCAGTGTCATCTTACTTTTTACAGTAATACCATCTCTCGTTCACATTATCCTGCTTCATTTTCTGTTAATTTAAGTTCTGTCGTGTTTTCGGTTTTGTTTCGTTTGATTTTGTTTGGTTTGGGATTTTTTTTTTTTTGAGGAGGGGGGTGTTTTCAGAGCAAAATTATTTTCTTTTAATTTATTTGTATTTAAGTACTTCAGAGACAATATCCTGTTTCTCTACGGAAATAAGACCACTTGGAAAAAAAAAATCTGATTTTGTAGTTATAAAGAGTTGTCCTACTAGCACTCCAAGTCTCTTATAATTCCTGGTTATGTACTTTTTGTAGGCTGTCTACAAAAATATATTGTGTCTGTATTTATGAGTAGGCTTACACTGAAGTTTAATAAGTATCCTGATGTTTTTAGACAGTATTTTCCCAAATGACTCTAAAAAACAGATTCATTGCTATAGTGCTCAAAAGTCAGAATTTGTTATTTTGAATGCCTGCATATTTATCTTAAGTGAAAACTACAAAAAAAATTAATTTGAAACATTTTAAATATTTGTGTGTGAGTTTTAGTCCTAAATTACGTGTTTGTGTTCTATGTTTCAGATCCGTTCCTCAGTGATCACGCTGATGTTCAGTGGAAAAGAGTTCAGCTGGATCAGACACATCCTTATCGCTGTTGCCATTCTTGCCTTCAACAATATGCTTGTCATCTTTGTCCCAACAATCAGAGATATCTTTGGTTTCATTGGTGAGTGTGACAGAGATCTTTCTGCTACTCATTTGGGTTTAGGGATGGAACAAGGATATGGGTTCACTGTGAATGAGATGATCTTTGTTCTCCATGTAATAAACCTCCTCTACCTCTTCAGGTGCTTCGGCAGCTACCATGCTCATCTTTATCTTACCGGCTGCTTTCTACCTACGCTTGGTGAAGAGCATACCATTTCGCTCCCCTCAGAAAATCTCCGTAAGTCTGCACAGATTAAAGTAAAAAAAAAACAAAAAAAAAAACGGTTTGATTAAAGTCAGACCACGGCCAGGAAGTTCTTCTCCTGTAGAATTTTGTTCCGCTCCTGAGGTAATCTACTTGACTGCAATATACTGAGGATGCTCCAGACTTGTATCCGCTGAATAAAGCATAAAGGTTTTAGGGTTGGAGCAAAAGCCTGCTTAAAACAGCAGCTCTCCAGGAGGAAGATTGTCCGCCTCTGAAATAGGCATATACACTTTTTTGTAAATCATTTGAAGTCAATACATGCTGACTGTATCTTTTACCTTGGGCCAAGCTTGTAGTTTAAATTTATGGTGTCTCTGGTTGTGTTTGCAGGCAGCCATTTTCCTCGTGGTGGGCTTTGTCTTCATGATTGGCAGCTTGTCCCTCATCGTTCTGGACTGGATCCACAACCCTCCAGGCTCTGGAGGAGGTCACTAATCGACCAACCCAACATTTGTGAAGTAAAGGGCTGGACTCACAGTACCCCCCCCCCCCCCTCCCCCCTCAACTACCCCAAAGAATCCACAGACTAAGTATTTTTATGTGTTGGGAGACAGCCACTTGCTAAAGCATGCCCCTGCACATGAGTATTACAAATGGACTCCATTTACACTTGAAACTGGTGAATAAGTTTTCTTTGACTGATAGTAGATGCGTTCTTATCTTGCTTTTTTTTTTTTTTTTTTTTTTAGTACTTAAAGATCATTTTGCATTTTAGAGATTGAATGTAGATGTGAAATAGTAACTGTTGCCATAGTGATAGGGAACAGAGTGGTGGATGCTTGCCATACAGTGCATTTTCCAGCCTGTGAGTCACAGGTGAAGCTAACAGGGACCTGGAATCTCATTAACTGTAAAGCTAAGTCACCTGAAGGAGTGAATTCCTGTGGACGGCCACAGTGACAGGATACTGTAGGAGCACAGCCTTCCCCCATACCTTTGGAGGTAGCGTTGGTGTTTATGTATGTACAAAGAGCACTTCTATGATTCGTCTATGATTATGATTCGAGTTCATGCACACATAGGCCTGCATATACACACATGCAAGAACACATTTCTCACTGTTAATGCCATTGGTCCTCACAAGTATCTTGGCTTGTCCTGTCTTTAGAAAAAAAACAAATTTTTGATGGCCCAAGGCAGCCAAATAGGGTATAACCAATAATACAAAAATGAAATAATTATTTTTACCAGTGAATATTATGTTTCTCATTTAGTCGTGGCCATTTAATTTTTGTATTTGAAACAGCTGTGTGCTATCATTTTCCAGATTAACTGTCGAGGAAAAGGTCCATTCGATTATTAGCAAAATTGGATTTTTTTAAATATGTAAAACTTTTTTCATAGACAGACAATCATACAGTCTGTGTAACTGCTGTTGTAATTTTATATGCCACTGAGCAGGGCCTCAGAAATAGTGTTATTTTTAACTCATCTTTTTCTAGCTGTTTGTAAAACTCAAACATGACTGTGTCAATAGAATCTATGCAAGAAAAAAATGGATGGTTCTTACTGGTCTCGTGTTTGTCTCACTTTGGACAAAGTGTCCAGTGGACCTTTGATCATATGTCAGTAGTTTCAGCTTGTTGTGTGAGCTGAATGCCTGAAATATTGAAATGCTGGACAGTTCCTGTGAGCCATATTTGTGTCAAATCTGACTGAGTGCTAGGAGTCATTGGGCAGCCGGAGTTATCCTTATCAGATATACTTTCATCCTGTTGGAAATTACCGAGGTGATAAGTTCATGACAGTTTCACAACAGAGACAAGATAAGCTGCTGCATTCTTCACCCTTGTTTCAAGATTCCTTACATATCAGATAAAACATTGATAAGTTTGTTTGTTTTTGACAGCTTTACTTATAAAACAGCTCAAAATTGTCAAGCAAATGTGTAGTATCAGCATTAGATAATTTCTCCCCAAGTCTTGGAAAGTCAAGGTTAGGGTTACGTTTATCTCAGCCCTTCTCATGCCTTTTTTTTTTTTTAGCTTATAACTTTATTTCATGCTAAAGTAATACTTAAATAATCTATTCATCCGTCAATGATAATCTCTAAAATGTGCCAGAAGTGAACCTAACTGTAGGTACCAGCTTTCTAACAACTGTTAAGTGCCATTTTCAGATCCCCTGTTTTTGGTATATCCCAGTGTTCAAAAATGAAAAAAAAAACACTGTAATAACTGAGCTTAGTGGCCCATCAAGACCTCTCTTAGCATTAAAAAAATCAGGAGTGATCACCTTTCAACCCCCCACCCTCCCCTCCCCTCCCGTCCCCATAGGTTTATTTAACTGCCCTATAATTTCATTTAAAAGGTTCTTTTCAAGAAAGGCTTAACTTAGCTGTCAGTGGCTTTCTGAATAATCGGAATTCTTTTTTTTTTATTATTATTACAACATTGCCTTGTTTCTAAATGCATGTCCTTGTTTTGGGTGCATCAATCACCATGCTGAAACTTTGAAAAGCGTTCAAACGAAACATTGCAGATATCTGTGTATGTTTTGAACCAATCCAGCCAAAGTGGACAATATTTATAGATCCTTTGTTGATCTAGACATAAAACAAATGGATATTTCAGATGAAATGGTATATTATGTGCATGTTTTGAATTACAAACATGGTCTTTTTGACAATTGTATATGCTTTGTAAATAATCTGTTGTATGGTACACTTACTGAGACGCTGTGTGGCAGTGGGAAGGAACAGCACCCTGCGTGTTTTCCAGTTATATTTTAGTGTCACGTGTCGTAGGTTTAGTTTATGTTCCTGTCTTTGGATGCTTGCTTTGTAAATTTGTAGAAAAGTCCTATTTCTATTGCTCCGTTCTCATATAGCCATTTTTAAGGATGAATGAAATTATGAAGTGTTGTTTTTTTTTGTTTGTTTTGTTTTTCCTTTTTGAATTGTTACTTGATTAGCTTCATGCTTGCAAAGGTACATGCTGTAGCCGCTGAGGTGGAAATGGCCATATGGCACATTTTTGATTCTCCTCTCAAAATGAAGGGAGGTGCTGTTCTTCTCCTTTACATGTAGTAAAGTTCTTCACATGCAGAATTTTAAGACTTAAGACCAAGGGTTTGTACCCATAATCCCTTGTTTCTGCACTGAGGCCAGTCCTCCCAGCATTCTCTGGGATTTGCTTTCACAGGGAGGCAAGGAGGAGATTGAACAACATTCACCTAGACTGAATATCAGCAGGATGTTAGTGAGGCTGCAGCTTGTGATCATCTCAATCTTTAAGAGAACCTGTCTTTAAGTGCAACACATCTCTTATCAATGTCCCAGCCTGTGTCTGTCCCCTGTTACAGATGCATACAGCAGTGAGGGAAACTATTGTGCCTAGGGTATCAGACAGAGGAAACATTCAGTCAATCAGAAATGGTTTTGGTTTTGAGAGGCTAATTTTCCTCACAGACTGACACTGTGTGCTGTGTCCTGATCTGTTCGGATTTCCCTTCATCTTCACTGATCCCTCAGAACAGTGCCTTGGTTATCACTCAGGTATTTTATGTAACAAACTCAATCCACAGGTGACTCTATGTTACTGAATTTTCCCCCTTCATCATGAGGCTACGTTAACTTATCTGAACTTCCGATATCTCAATATTTATTCTATCTCTATTTATGTTTGCCTAAGTCATTTTCGTGGGCTACTGTTGTTTAAAAACTGTTGGTGATGTTGTAGAGAAAAACAGTCAGACACCTGAAGTGTGAGGGCATGGCAAAATTCAATAAAGCTCAAGGAGAAGCCTCTTGGGATTGAGTTTGGCAAAATAGTCAGCCTTATGTTTCTGTGGCCTACTGTTGTCCCAGTCAAACTGTGCCTCTGGTCTGCTGTTCTGCCAATTACAGTGTGCCTCATGTGGACCCACTGTCTCCTCTACATTTGTCATATCAAGGAGGACTTTTGTATCGGTGAAGCTGTTTCAGTTATTTAACACTACAAATAAAAAAATTAAAAGTGAAACTGTTGTTTGTGCTTTATTCCAAAATCACTGATATGAGAGTTGATATTTCTTGATTGAAATAACTTGTAAGAAATGTAAAAGGATTGTTCCCATATGTGAGGCCATAAGGATGTAATCACACAGAAAGTGGTGCATTTACCCAACAGAGTAGTGGGAGATCTGTGCAAACCATTTTCTGCTACACTAAAGATGTAATTCCCAAACTCTAACACTGGCATGTCCCTGTATTTAGCTCTTCACAATAAAATCCAGATTCCAGACTCCATATCTGGTCAGTATTTATTCCCATGAGGTAAATCATTCACAGGTTCCACCAATACACTACGCTTTAGATTTATACACAGAATAGTTCAACCAAATACATATTGCAAACACAGATGGAAAAAATGACAGACTAATAAGTATCTATGAAATTTTGATTAACACACACACATATATATATATGCCTGGCCAAAAAAATCTGGGATTGCTTCAGTTGGTCAGGTCTAGGCTCCGCAATGTTATGCGGCAGTAAAATGAAGTCAGCTGAGTACCTGGATGTACTGAATCAGGTTATCCCATCAATGGATTTTTTCTTCACTGATGGCATGGGCGTATTCCAGGACGACAATGCCAAGATTCATTGGGCTCAAACTGTGAAAGAGTGGTTCACAGAGCATGAGGAATCATTTTCACGTCAGAATTGGCCACCACAGAGTCCTGACCTTAACCCCACTGAAGGTCTTTGGGATGTGCTGGAGAAGACTTTACGGAGTGGTTCGACTCTCCCGTCCTCAACAGGATCTCGGCTAAAAATTATGTGTGTGTGTGTGTGAGTGTGCGTGTGGGCGTGTGTGTGCGCGTATATATATATATGTGTGTGTGTTTATGTATGTATATATATATAACAATTTCAAAAAATCTCAATTGAAAATCCTGAATTCCAAAAGTGTCTTGACTAATTGACTAATGGCTAATTAACAAACTGTACTGAAGTTCAAATTGTGAGGTTTTTGTAGAAATGGTCTGCTTTAAATTCTGTTCATATCTTTGTATTCTGATGTTCCCCTTTACATGTACAGATTAAATGAAAAACAGAAGTAAATCTAGATATGGTCTGAGTGGAGCACAAGCACTCTGTGTGTTTGTGCTGGCTGTTCGTGCCTGTGGGACGAGAATCATAACTGTGAGTGGAGCATTCGGAGGGCCAATATTCTTCTACAGGGACTAGACCACAGTGGGCATGAAGATGTCACACTCACACCCAAAACCAGCACCTTCACTTAACATCAACCTGCAATGTTCTCAGTTTCGCTCACACACTACTGTGCTTTGCTCTCTCTGTTCTGGTTTAAAAATTGTTTTTCCGGAGGCTACATGGTAACCAAACTATTCTTCGCACAAGGATCAAATGAGAAATTTGAGTTTAAAGACCTGTAAAACACTGGTGTGCTCATATGAACACAATGAATATGTGATAAAGTAAAAATGGGACAATAATAATCAGTTGTCCAATTTTCACAAAAACTTCACACGAAGAATAATTGTTTATGTAAATATTTGGTACATCTCCTTTTGTGCGAGTGTGTGTGAATGTGTGTGTGTGTGTGTGTGTGTGTGTGTGTGTGTGTGTGTGTGTGTGTGTGTGTGTGTGTGTGTGAAAGAGAGAGAGAGAGAGCGAGGGAGATGGTGTGAGTGATGTACAGCCTAGTCATGATGACAGGATCCAGGTCACATTCCGGCGCACGATTTGTGTAAGTGCAGGTTACATAAGACCTCTCTGCATGCACATACTCTTCCTCTTTGGCTTCCTTCATCCCCTCTGTCTCTCTCTCTCTCTCTCTCTCTCTCTCACACACACACACATCTCCCTAAGCCCATTTAAAGTGACAGCCTTTTTGATGTTCAATATGGAGAGATATAGCCTGTTTTAAAATGATATCATCCATCTCATGTGGACACCAGAAACAGCATTTTACTAGATGAAATACTGGAATGAAAGATATGTGATTAGTACTCCTTAATTTTGGCTCTGAACAATAATTATTTCATGCTTTGAAGTGTTTCTGTAACTCCTCCAGATTCATGAATGATGGTGAGAGATCTTGGTGAGGTGCATGCTAAAATATGATGTTATAATAAACAGGACAGACATAGTCTGTATTTCATCATCAATAACTAATGTTTTTCACTCTAAATGTGATGGTTAATGTATGGGTTAGTGTAGCTGTGAAATGCCTGAATTGCACTGATAACCATTTTTAAAATATGAGAGATTTATATTCCTTACTTGAAATTATGATTAAAACGCAGACGTGACTAAAAGGAGAAAGCAGAAGTGACGCAACCTAGCTCCATATTGCATCTCAAACAAATTTTAAAAAAAAGAGAAAGAAAGAAAGAAAGAAAGAAAGAAAGAAAGAAAGAAAGAAAGTCAATTTATTAATCATTTAAAGAAAATAGAGTAAGAGAGTGGCAGTTCATTTAAAAATAAAGGACATTACATGTTTTGAGGGGGGATTTTGTTTTGCTCCTGAGATCAATACCTTGCAAAATACACTCTCAGATGCCTTACATTTTCCACATATGAATAATACATTCAAGGGACGGGTTACGTAAACAAGATCAAATGAGTGATGTATGTGCACATGTATGTATGTATGTATGAGTGTTTGATGAGAATCATAGTGGGAAAAGGAACAAAAAGGACTCGAAAAAGCCTTGTTGGAGTGTTTATGTATTACACTACATAAATCAACATAAAGTTGATGCATGTCGTGTCTGGTGATTATACAAAAAGTAAGATCATGAAAATAAAAAACATTACTTTTCAGCATCAACAAAAGTTCATGAACCGATGTAATACGTGTAAGACTGATATTTAGCTTTCTGGCATAGTTATGCTGTGAATGAGTTTTATGACTCATTTGGGGGGGTGGGAGGGGTGCAGTTCCCTGGAAGATCAAATTTAGTCCCACACTGATTATATTAATCTTAACCCAATTAAATTTTTACTGCACCTGAGAGGAGCTATGGACACCTCCTTTTCTCTTTATCTCCTGCCCTTCTTCTTAAACCTTTCTCCTTCCCTCCTTATTTTACCTTTCCTTCGCTCTCTCTCTCTCTTCCCCCCTTCATCTTTTATGACACATTCCTGTGACTTGTCCATAGGGGAGTAACAGCTTTGCTCAGAGATGGGATTCCAGGAAAACAAATAACACAATATTCCACTCTGTCGAAAATGGAACTGGTTCCCGCATCCCTCCCATGCCCCACCCCTCTGCTGTACTCCCTGCCTCCCTCCCTCCCTCCCTCCCTCCCTCTCTCTCTCCCTCTCTCTCTCCCTCTCTCTCTCTGCCTCCTGACTCAACCCTACTGGCCAGCCCTTGCAATGCATATACACAGAGAAGTCTATACGCTGAGGAAGCTCATATCAAAATCTCCAGTTAGACTTTAGATTACATAAGAACTGCCTTGACTATGTATCTCAGCGCACTCTGTTAACTAAATGAACATAATCTTATTTCGACAGAATATTTCTAGTCCTGAGCCAAAGTTACTATGTCCATCAAAGTCTATTGCTGTGTTTGGGTTTGGGTTGTCTATGTCCTTGTCAGTCACAGAGGAAACTCTTTGTTTGATTGTTAATAATAGCTAAATGATATTTGGTTGATTTGTTGCCTACTGCCTGTCTTCAGTTTAAAGGTTTGTACTTACTAATACTGAAAATTATTTTAGATATAGTCAGTATAGTCAGACAATGCAGAACTCGCACACGAACAGTTCTAGTCTGATACCACATCAGATTACAAGATTACAAATAAGCACCTCATTGCTCTGTTGGTAAATTATTAATGATGGATAGCAGGTTATATGATCTCCTTTCAGTGTGGAATTGCTTTTGGAAAAATACAGTAGGATTAGAATAATATCTAGGCCTATTTTCACTGCAGCACAAAGTTATCTGATAGGTCTTGACAATTGCTACACCCTACAGTGGAAATATTTCTGATGCTGGAATGTACAGATCAAGACTAGAAATAGTAAAGCAGCTCTTTTGCAAGTTTACTGACAAAGACTGTATTCAATGTGGAAAAGTTCAGCAAGCACAAGAACTGCAAGACACTCTCTTCCTCTATTAATACTGAATAAGACAGGAATGCAGGACTGATATAGGGAAACGAAGCACATTTTAGGCCCATTTTTAAGTGGACCCCATGTATACTCCTGATACGTTAAAACCGCTTTAGATCTTAAAGGTTATGTAAGACCTGTGTATCCTACTAATGATGTTGCTTCTGCCAACGGTAATGTTCATTCAATTCAACCAAGCTCCTCTAGGCACACCATGGAGAAGAAGGTAGTTTTAGTTTTCCTGCACATCTACATCCATTCACATCCGTTCAGCCTCCCGTGGTGTGTGACCCACTGGCCGTCACACAGATGCAGCCCTCGCGTCTCGGCTGGGTCACCTAGTCATGTGTGTCGGTGCTCTCTGGTCATGTGTATGTGTTTTCACTGGCTCTGTTATGGACAGAATGTGTGGCAGTGGACTCTGACAGGGTATCACTCCAGCTGCAAACGGTCACACAAACATGCATACAGAGACATACACACACACACACACACACTCAGACACACACACACGTGCACGCACGCACACGCACGCACACACATACACACACACATGCACACGCACATGCACACACACACGCACACACACACAAAGATACACACACACACACAGACACACAGGTCAAGGAGGCCTAGAGCAAGCAAGAGCTGCTAGAACAGACTTGCTGGCTGGTTGAAGCCCACCCATGGGTTGTGCAGGGCCATGATACTGAGCCCCTGCTGGGAGAGTGAATCTGCTGACACAGTCACTCAGCCAGTCACTGCTAAAGACACGCTGAGATCAGTCAGGGGTTCATGTGAGAAAAGCTCTGAGCAGCTCCTCACATTCATAAACAAAGAGAAAATGGAAACACAATATCTTAAAACAATCTCTGATATGTTAAAACAAGCCATCTCTGATATGTTCAAACAAAACCCAACTCTGTTGAATACAGACATACAGTAGATTTAACGCTTTCATTTTATGTTTGAAGAGTGTCGTACTACTTACCCCCTAAGAATTTACCCTGAAACACCTCTTTCAACCCAATGTCCCAGGTATTCAATTTAAAGCAAAAAAAAAAGAAAAAAATTATGGGTTCCTGCACTGTGTGCATCTGTCATATGAATGACCTGTTCTGGGTTTAATAACTAACATTAGTGTGTTGTTCACATGAATTACTTGTAATAATGTATCATTTTCATTGTTTATTTCATTACAGTCAAAACAAAAAAGTTCTTGCCGGGTTTATGACACACATTATATTAATGACAAAGAACTAGGAACAGAATGACTGCTTGTCATTTGTTACTACCTGTCATCTGTCTGTCATCTATCTCTGAGTGAACATTGTCACTGAAACATTCTACTGTCACTCTACAAGAAACTGTGGTCTCCGTGGTATAACTAATGAGTGAGGTGGAGTCACTGGAATGCAACAAATTTGATGAGTCATATTTCATAATGAGTTTGGTTAATATATAAAGCCAAAAACAAACACACAACAGCTATCAGCTCATATCCTGCCCAAAATTAATATCATGGTGAGAATGCATTCTGTGGGACTACTGTTTGGATGGAACCAGAGGGAGTTATATAAGCTATCTAGTAATAAGGATATTGATAAGATAAATGCTTTCCTCATCATCACGTATGACTTGATAACTCAGTGTTCTTTTTTTTTTTTTATCATGTGCTGGGGTCTGAAGTACTTTCAAGGTTGTCACGTGTTGTGATTGTTTCCTCTCTAAACGGATTGCACCATCCAAAGGGCCTTCCCTGACCTGAGAGGAAGAGGGTCAGTGTGTTCTTCTTTGTTCATTTCAAATTTCATTCAAATGCTTAATTTCTGAATTATTTAAGCCAGTTTATGTTTAGTAATTGGCTTTTTTTTTTAAAGTCATTGACAATTTCAGAGTGTACAGTGTAGACTTTACTAGAACAGAACATCACATAAATAATATCTCAGTGTAATACAAAGTGGTGAATAATTAGTGTAAATGTGTAAACCAAAACAGGTTATGGCATAAGTATCATGTAAGTATGGTATAATAAGGAAGTATGGTATAACAAGGGAACATTTAAAAAAAAAAAAAAAAAAAAAAGTAAGTACAAGTAGTTCTAGCTTTGACAAACTGGAAATGGCGAAATGCGAATGAAATATGACACTCACAGACTAACCCTAACACTGCCACTCCCACACATCTCCCTGCTCAAATATTAACTAAAGGACTGGTTCCTGACAACAATGGAGTCACATGACACAAACAGAGTGATGACGCAGACTAAGGAATGCTACATTGGCATGACTCATGCATATTCTTCCTGAGGGAATAGGTGCCCTAGGCAGCAGCACTCATACAGACCATCTGACCTAAACATAACATTGACTGAATACAAAATTGACTGAACGTTTATATCACCTACAAATGTCTAAATGCAAAAAAAAAGGGGGAAAAAATGCTTGAGTGAACAGTGGATATGTGTGTATTCTTAATCCTTTAAATCTTTACACTGAATTCCCAGCGTCTTTAGCTAAGCAGATCAAGGCCAAGGCTCAAAATCACCATTTCACCTCCTGTCCTGTCTAATTGACTCAGTCTGCTACAATGGTTTTCAATTAATCTTATCAAGTTTGTTCTTGGTAATGACAAAGCTACTACCTGCTGTATTCAAAATGGTAATGTACCTCAACGAAAAACTAAGGGAAACTGTCAACCAATGAAGTTTAGAAAGTATAAGCTTGCCATGTTGTGGCAGCTGTATACATCAATAAATACCATACCATGTTGTGGTATTTGTGGCTTGACAATACTTTCAGCAACAATCTTGAGCTCATGTAAACAGTTCCAATCCACATTACAATGTGTGGAGACCTGTCTGGAGGTGAATAGTTTTAGCCACTTTTACCCTTATTAGTTCAAAGGAGTCAGGCTTAGGCTCAGAGGAACGTTAATGTGGTCAGAAAGAATTAGAACTAAGAGAGCCGAAACTGGTTCGCTCTGATCAAGAACAGGCGGCTAAAAGTCTGATAGCTGTGCTGGCCAAGAAAGCTCTGTGTTTTGTCTTTGTTAATTTGTCTATGAGGGATGGTGCAACTGGAGAGCAGTGTACCTGAGCACCAGAGCACTGTGTTATATGAACTGTACACTGTGTTGGGCTTAAGCTTGTTGGCCGACACCATTGTTAAGACTGTCGGCCCAGCTATGCAAACAAAAAAAACCACACGCGCACACACACACACACACACACACACTGTCTATATAATATAAAGCAGCTAGATCCATACACAAAGCACTGAATCAGAATCTTCATAGCCTTGCGTTAAAGCCATCCTGGGGAGCATCACTATATCACATACAGTCAGTGGCATCTCACAACTGCTGGTGGAGAGACAGACACTGTACTGACAGGGGAATTGGGGGAGTTTGGGGGGGTGTGGTGAGTCCTAGGTCTCACACCTTCCTGGCCCTTTAAGGGTTACTGCCAGATTCCAGGGTCACACCACAGTATTACATAACTGTGCAGGTAAAATCCACCAAACGTTGCCTCACTCATGCCAGACATGAGCGCGAGTACCCGTCACCAGGTGGGAAAGTGTTTTGTAATGTTGTTTTTGGATGCAAATAAAGTAGCTAAGCCAACTGTGAACTCACCATATAGCCAACAGAGAACAGTGAGGGTCTTCGGGGGGGAGGCCATCTGGGGTGAAGATATTGTGGCTCTCTGACTAAAAAGCTACCACTGCTATGATTAGACCGTGAGTTTAAAAAAGGTGGCACAACTTGTTTGTGTGAAGGAAACAGTAAGGTACAGATGTCAGTAACAGAGCGATGCACAACCACATGTGCATGTGTGGAGCTGTGCCTTCCCCAGGATTGGGTTCATAAAAGTCATATTGAGAGGGATTCATGGTTAGACTACCATGATATTAAAAGCAATTCCTGTTTGCTGAGAATGTTTGTGATGAATGCTCTTTAAGTAATAGCTGTCTGCTGAATTGTTTTGCTTGAAATACGTAACACTTTCACTGAAAGGTCAAAGAACTGAGTTGGCGAATAGATCTGAAACATATCAATCAGACACCTCACATTCAAGTGCAAAATTACTATACCACTGTGAATAATTGGCAAGTCCTTCCCATCTCAGCTGCCGATGTGTAAATCAGTAGTCGATGACATGCCCTAAATATCTCTGGACTGCTGCCCTACTTTCAGGATTTATGATACCATACAAAGTTAACATCACTGGTTAATGATATTGGTTAGTGTGGTGTCAGATAAGTCTCTTATTAAAAATGTTCTATATTGCAATAGTAAAACCATCCCAGTTCATCATTTACCAGGCGTTATTAATAGCTCTGAGAGCAAACATAGCTGGTTTCCCAGAGTAAACACCTGTGTCACTCTCTCCATCACTGGGAACTCTCCAGTTTTGTAACTGGGTATTTGATTCCATAGTCAAAAGCTGTACTGTCAGCCAGAAGCTGTTACATACATGAGGGAGGCACTGTTAACTAGCAACCATAAACTACTAAACTCATAACTTCACACTAAAGTGCCATAAGAGTACCATAAAACACGGTCACGGACTCAGATATGGTACGGACTCAGATATTTTACAGACCTAACTTTGCTGACTTGTTATGGTTGGCTTTTTTTTTATTATGTTCTCCAGACTTCACTGAGCAGAAAATCTTTTAGAATTGAAGTCCAGAAATAAGTTTAACAGCAGATAATGGAATAAATCCCATCCCGCGGCTCTGTTTCAACCCCCCATCTGTGTAGCCTTTGGGTGGATGAAATGTTTGTTAAACTTTGGCATTTGTACTTGGCAAGTTGTGTGAATCCAGGTCTTTGTCAGATCAAGCAGTGAAATTATGGTCATCACAAATCTTTGATCTTGGCTTTCATGTCCATGTCCCACATAAAGCGTGAGAGACAGAGACCCCCCCCCCCCCCCCTTCCCCAACCTTGTGTAATAGGCTCAGAGTTTGGGGGGGGATTCTGAGGAGTTTTAATAACACCCACTGTCAGACCTTCTGAGGACATTTACCCACATGAGGGGAGGGGGGGGGGTATTCTGCACAAAATGTGGTCAAATTACTACATACAACAATATCACGTTTTCTGCCTTGTAATGCAACACCTTCAGAGTCTTGAACACTGAAGATCATTGCTTTGGTTTGAGAGGACCCAGGGAGAAAAGCAGTAAGACATATTTCATATTAGATGCTTGCTGAACTGGACTAACTGTGTGAATATCTGTGAATATCAGGTGCTGCAGAATAATAAGTTGTTTGTGTTCTGTAACAGAGATGTTGCTCAGTATTTACTGTGGATATGAATGGAAACGTTCTCTCTGTAATCAGTGCAGCTGGACACTGAGAAGAGGAACAAAAACTTCACTGTCCTTCCATTTCTCCTCTGTCTTACTACACACGTCTCTTCTATACTGCAAGATTTAATGACAACATCTTCCAATGGGTTTTTATGCCTCTCCTACACACATTCAGTGAGTCTTAGACAAGCACAATGTTGTAGTATGAGACACTTGTTAGATATGAGGTACGGAACAAAGAGTTCAGTGGTCCATAAAAACGATCTTCCCTATCTTGGGAGAACCAAAAAACTGCAACAGAGGTACTGTTTATACTCCCCTGGTCCATCAATAATTTACTGGTTTCAAACTGTAAATAGATAATAGATGTGCGTTTCGTATTGGAAGCTCACAGTGCATGAGCTTTGGTTCTGAAAACAAGTTCCTGGACAAACATTACCCCTAGATCACCTCTCTTATTTTTTGTCCAGTGACTCAGCAGAGTATTAGAAGACAGGGAGTGTTGCTTTTAGTCCCTCTATCATTATCTAACAACAACAACAAAAAAAGTGTCATTAAAAACTATTATGTATTGATGTCCTCTTTACAAACAGTCTAAGAGCAGTTTCTATGGGTATAGTTAGAAGCGGAAAATGCGTTCAGCAGATAACGTTGCTTTTAGACCCTCTATCCACATCCCACTGCAATACAAAACTGTCCTTAAACAAACACGTATTGACATGTTCATTAAGGCCGTATGCCGAGTAGAGTAGGGTGAGGAAAAAAAAAAAAGTTTATTCAGGATACTAAAGGAATCATCCCTCTGAACGCCAATTAAAAGTTTTGATCTGCTCTGACGTAACGGCATTCCAGTGGAGAATCAGATTCCCTTTGGCATTGTAAGGGAATGTGTTGTTTTTCCTGTCTGTGTCTGCAGGCCGGCCTCCTGCAGCCTCCTGCTTAGGACAATGTCACTTCCTGTAACCCCTGTCTGGTGCCTTAGGGCAGTCCTGTTCTTGAAACAGTCATCACATTGTAATTTAATGTATGCTCCAGACCCGGACCAAGAGGGCATCACTATGGGAACATGTACAAAGTGTACACACCAGTTATATTTTCAAATACACTATTTCTAAACCTCCTGAACAAGAAAGACCCTAACATTTCATCTGCCCAGAAAACAAAACCAGTTCCCATGGACTTCCAGCCACATCTGGGATTCAAACCACGGAGCCAAGATCTACGAGGCACCACTGCAAAGTATTTTAACTAAGAAAAAAAAAGACTTTATGTAATTAATGTAGTAAATTCAATTTATTATGGATTTCATCTTGATGTAACATAATGTGCTCTTACATGTGGTCAAATGCCATGGTGTTTAATTGAATCCAGCCAAATGTCTTTGTCTTTGTAAAGATTTTTTCTCCCTGTGTGTCCCGACCATGAGAACAGTGTGTCCGGAAACCTGATTACCTCGTGTCTGTCTACCCATATACTGATCCCCCATAATCCTCTCTGCCAGGGGCTGCTCATCATTTCCCGTGACCGTGATGAACCTCGTAATAGAGTCAGTGGGTTCGTGGCCATGCACCTCTCTTGGAATAGAGGGATGGAAAGTTTTTGGGAAGATGAGAGGGAGTGGCTTAGTTCAGCTCTTCCCTGATACCCTGATCTCCTGGTTTGTGTTCCTGACTGCAGGAATGCGGTGCTAAAACCACTTTCCCACCGCTAAAGCGGATTACCACAGTAATGCTTCATATCAAAAGATGCCCCAGCAGATCTGTGCTTGAGGAGGCCTGACTTCACTCACTCATGTTGAAAATTCACATCAGACTTGTGGAAAACCTTGTGTCAAGGAATTTTGTTGGAATTGACCATGTCCTGACTGTTTGGAGTTACCTACAAATTCTGCAGTTTAACACAAAATACCCACCACCCTCACAACCATGCACAATACAACAGGCATAAAGAAAGACTA
The DNA here is from genome assembly GCF_902362185.1 of Chanos chanos. Lineage (NCBI taxonomy): Eukaryota > Metazoa > Chordata > Actinopteri > Gonorynchiformes > Chanidae > Chanos > Chanos chanos. The sequence goes on from NC_044495.1 coordinate 16,808,533, forward strand.
TAACCGCACCAAAGGCTGTGGGTTCTACACTGACAGTCTTCATCCAGCAGAGCAGTGCTCCTGCAGGATTTTGTTCCAGCCTTAATCTTACACAGCAGAATCAAACAATCAGAGGCTGCTCACTACCATGATTCACTAACTCAGCTGAGTTTGTGTTGGATTGGAGATAAAGCCCTCAAACCCTATTTGTGCTTCTGAAGTAGGATTTTGACTGATGACAAATCACACCTTCTTTATCAGGTGTAATATCCCCAGTCACAGCTCACTGACACAGCAGGCATCTGCAACAATCTATTCCACCAAATATGTGAAGCCTGAATGTAGAAGTGGATAGCATTTGAGCAATTTGATTCTCTCACTTAGCTGAGTCCCTTTTGCATGAGTGACAGGTCAGTTTTTGATTGAAAGAACAGCTGTGGCTTTGAACAAATCAAGCTGCGTTTCTGTTTCACAAGGTCCTGTAACTCTGTGTGTGGCTGTCCAAATATGAGTACACATCCAAATGATCCTGTCACTGAGTATAGATCAAGAATATATAGCAAATTTATACTTTTTATAATAGCTCATTTTTATTATAACATTCTTATTAAAATGTATTAACTACTCAAAGTGAACAACAGAACATGTTATAGACTGTGTGTGTGTGTGTGTGTGTGAGAGAGAGAGAGAGAGAGTAAACATGAACTGAATACAACTAAGAACACACCTGAATTTTGAATGTTCATGTGCAGTTTAGTGTATGACTTAGTGTGTCATGTCCGTCCGCGCCCACCCCGGGCATCAGGACAAGCTTCAGCCTCAACAAGCTCTTGTTACGCAACCTAATTCACACCCAAATATGAAGTGGGGATTCTGAGCGAGATTCATTGATTTTTTCTTGAGGTAAAAATAGTTTGATGTATTGAACCGCAACAAGTTGGTCAAAAACAGAGTTGGGGAGCAGGATCCTAAATTAGGACTGGTATTGTTTCACTCCCAGACCTGTGGGGCACTGCCACATGGTTACTCACACCTTATGCTACAGAAGAATATCAGCACAGAGTTACAGGTGCATTGTCAGAAATACAAGATTAACATTTGGGTGTGGACAACATTCCTGTGGCTGCCTGTTGGCTTTTTGTTTCCTGCATAATCCAACAGACTTCTCACTTACAGTTTCACAAACTGAACAAAATGTGATCTAGGAAATGATGAGTCCTACCAAATGAATTTATGAATAACTCTGAATCTAAACTTAACTCTGAAACTTCTTTTACTCACTCACTCATTATCTAAGTTACTTATCCTGATTTGGGTCGCAGGGGGTGCTGGAGCCTATCCCAGCACTCATAGGGCGAAAGGCGCCCAGAAAGGACCCTGGCTGCCCGGCCAGGAGTCGAACCTGAGACCTTCTTGCTGTGAGGTGACAGTGCTACCCACTGCACCACCCACTTCTTGTGCTACTCAACAAAATCTAAACTTTTTTTAACAAGTTCTTCATACTTTTTTGGACTCAAGACTAAGCATTTATGAGTCCTTTATGAGGCTTCTGAAAGAGTATAATTTCATTTGTCTGTGAGCAGATATTATGCTCCGATTCAAAAGAGTATCACAAAACCTTTACTCTCAATTAATGCACTGAAAGGTGCAGAGCGTGGCTTTAGTACCTCTAGACCTTCTTTGCGATTCTGTTTCACACAGATTCTGGGATGACTGGACTGTTGAATAAACTTTATTATTACAGTGTTGAAGCTGCTGACTGTGTTATATAACCACAGGCCCCCAGCCAGAAAGATGAGCCACCCACTGGTCAGCCAGCATGAGAGTGGACATACACAGAGCCCAGAATCTTAAAAGCCAGCATGTTCATGGAAACTCAGTCCACTTTTTCATTTGTCCATGATTTGTATAATCAGGTTTAACATTCTTTAAAACCAGACTTTCCCAGTCTCCTTCTTATGGACCACATGTGTTTTAAATACCATGGGTTTTCATCTTCTATAACGGTCACAGATATCAGTATTAACCCGCCAATGTTTTCAGGGAGGTACAATTACTTTTTTAAAGTTGTTGATTTACATTTTTAACATTTCGAGCTTGTTCGAGATATTTCCTGTGACTAACTGTGATGTGACTTGCTTTTTGTGTAGTCTGACTTCCTGTCAACACGGTACTATGCGCTTTCTACAGAAACGGGAAGTACCACTTAAAATAACGTCTCTAGAGGACACAGGTTGTACCAAGTGAGTGGCGTAAAACTGCACCTGCTTACTAAGACAACTGAGCAGACAAAAGAAAATATTCTGTGTGCACATCAAAGCACTTACGACATCAAAGGTCTCTGTATGGATTCTTTGCGCATTTGACATTTTCATACCAGAAATCTATGAATGCTCTTATGGCGGCGTATATGTGGATATATGAATATTACTGTTTGCTTGGGGCGACTTGCATTCCACTTGATGAAGAGTAGATATGAGAAAGCAACTGCACTGGTTGTAAGGGACCACAATCCCTGCATGCTGACCCACCTGTGGGAACGGAGTGTGATCTGTTCAGGGAACAAGGCTATTTGAACCCGATAACTTCGGTCTCTGAGAACAGGAATTTGAGATTAGTGGAGTCAGGTGGTTCATTGCAGACCCCAAGGCTGGCAAACAGTACAATAATCCATGAAAATACATACAGAATGGTAAGTGTTTCAATGGATTTGGGAGAAAATGGATTTTTTAAGCTGGCATTTTTTTCCCGCCTAATTATTTTCAGCGATTGGTATGAACTAATTAAACCATAGTGTTAATTTGCAAATCAGTCACCACACTAAGATGACAGATTCTCTGGGTTTCAAATGTAAATGTGTTTTGTTTTTCACATATTCAGTGTACTTAACTTGAAATCATTTGCATGAATATGATCAAAGCAGGACTCCCTTTCCAACTTTCTCACACATTTTTCATATGACACCCAATTCCATTGTTAGTGTAGACATACCTATGATAAAAGCATGCACTCAAAGGCCTCAGTGCCCTGATTGAACAGGTCAGGCGTGCTCTGTGTGGCTCCTCTATTGTCTGCCTTGCTACAGTGCTCTGACCGACCCTGAATGTAGGCTGCTGGTATGTCACACTGATGTGGTTCTTAAGCCCAGTTAAATCACACTGTCCCAGGGAGCCCCCAGTTCCTCCGACGTGCGGCACCCCTTCCACCGGACGGATTTGGGTCCGGTCATCAGAGAGGATAGCCTTGTGTCCAGGGGCGTTCAGGCGAGTGATGCGTTTAAGTAATGCAGGGGCGCGGCAAAAAGCAGGACAAGCTCTGCACCACTGCTCCACTTTTTCTGATCCCACTTAACACTCAGAGCCCAAACAATGCTACAATGTGCCTCACACAGTCATACGTTAGTGTACGAGACAGCACTGTGTGTGTGTGTGTGTGTGTGTGTGTGTGTGTGTGTGTGTGTGTGTGTGCGTGCGCGCGCACGCATGTGTATGAGTATGTTTATAAGTGTGCATGAAAGTTCAAGAGTATTTCAGCATTAATTCATTTCTAGAGTTGATTTTGTCTCTTAACCCGAACACACACTTAAAATGACAGCATACACTGAGTGTGCAGCAGGAGGACTAGCGGTGTTGGAAGCAGCGTTATTAGCAAAGTTAGTGCCAGGATAAGTAGTTGGCAGTGAATGTGGAATTTTTCCATTTATGGAAAATAGGAGCTCCTGCTGCATAACTTAAACATGACAGCTTAAAGGTCCAAAATAAGACAGCTGACAAATGTTTAAATAGGTAATATTTTACATGCAGCCTCATTGACTATGTACTCATTGTTCTGTCAAGCTGTCCCCTTTAATGCCATGAGGAAAAAGGTCACACTCTGAAATATCAGTCTGTGTTTCCTTACAATGATTTGTCTCAATCTCTGCACTCATCTGAGAGCTCATGCTTTTATTTTGTCTTTCCTGAACAGTTACTGTCATGAATTTTCTTGTTAGCAAAAGAGAAGACAGACAAGGCAAAAAGACAGGACTAGCATGATGATGTGACCCTTTACATTTAACAGGGGTCTAAGTTGGAGTCAAAGCTTTGCCTAGATGGTCCACAACACATTGGTTTGGCATGAAGGAATAACTGGAAGAGGATTTGTGCTTATTCTCTTTTGTACTTATACTTTAGAATAGTATAGTTACTCCATATATATCTGTTTCTTCTGGTCTCTGATAACCCTTAATATTCTTGCCCTGTGCATATAATACTATTAATACAGTACTAAGTGTTAACAAAAGTGATATCATGTTTATAACCATTCATAAAATATATACTGTAGCAATTACAATTTGTGTGCTCACATTTGAAATAGTTCTCAAATGTGCACATAAAGACAAAACTAACTTTGCAGGGTCGATTATGGAAGTCATTCCCAATTCACAAAGAGGCATTTGTACACACGACCTTGTACAGATGTTCTTTGAAGGAAATAAATGTGAACTCTAAAACAACAGTATAGACAACAACAAATTGTCAAAGTTGTGAAGTTAAACAGACCTCATGTGTCCCAGTTACTCTCCTCACCCCCCTTCACTCTTTTATTTGACTATCCAAAAAGTTGAGAGAGAGAGAGAGAGAGAGAGAGAGAGGGGGCGGATTATACAGATTTATCCCCGATCCCTATCTAGGAAATTCGTTTGTCTTGAATACTGGTTCTTAGTGTCTGCTCAGGAATTACTTTCATGGAATGGTGCTCCTGGTGCTCAGATACGCGTGGGACTTGTCTATGCGATGTTTTAATTATACCTTTGTCCTCATTGATCTTTACACTGCAGTAATTCCTCGTGTACGGAAATCCAATGTGGGCCGGGCAGCTCTCTGTTTGTATACAAACCGTGTTAGACTGCCATCTCCTTTAGCCACTCCCACCGCTGGGCTGATGCAACGCTACTACATATAAGCGCCGATTTAACATCCTTTACCAGAACCACGTCGTGCCGGTAATGCGTCATCTGGACTAAGGCGAAAATCTAAAGACATTTTAAATAAATTTAGAGGAATATTTGAATTCTTTTAAATTTATAGTATTATTTATTCGTAAAACAGTGTTATTCTGAGGTTATTTATTGTAGATTATTTATACTAGAATTCATTTGTGTAGGATAAGCAAAGAGATCAGTTGTCAGATTGATTATTGGAATTTACGTATTGAAGGAGGAACAATTTTCCATCGTTTACAACAATCAGGATTTTGAAAACCTAATTTCAAAGGTAAGATTGCGCCCCTTTTCTGTTTTGTCCTTTTGAGTCGATGAGAGGAAGGGTTTCCAGGAAGTGGGAGAGGTTAAACCACCATCCTTTTGAAATATAGCCAGTTGAACTTAATCCAAGAAATGTTTTTATTGTTTTACTTTATTTGCCAGAGTAGATTTTGGTCATTCAATATTATGTTCCATAGTATGGTTTTTGAAGGATATTATCCTACGACTGGGATATCCGAATAGATTTAAAGATGTACGGTTATCTTAGGAAATATTGCATCATCTGTTTCGAAGACAGTGACAAACCGAATAATATTAAGATTTCTAAGAAACTGTGTGTTAGATATGTTCTTTTGATTCCATGTCCTTCAAACCGAGTGAACCGCATCCTGGGTCAGGCTGGAATTTAAATAAATTATTAAATATAGTCTGATGTTGCTGCAGTCTTGTGACTACACGACTTAGAATTTGACGCACAGCTCGTTGGAGGATGGGGTAAATGAAATTTAAAATACGTTTTCGGTGGTTTGTTGAGGGTTTGTAAATATTTTAAGTGAAGAAAAGTCACCCAGATAAATCTCCGCCTAATGAATGGGCGCGTGCCGCTTATATGTCTAGGGTTCTGCGCAAAATGGTGTCGTTCCATAAAAGGTGTTCACGTGCCTTTGTTTCCATGGCAGTCTAAAACGAGCCCAGTTCTTTTTTTTTTTTTTTACTTTATATGAATCACTGATTTCTTTTTTTTTTTCTTCTTCTTTCAATTGCCCAGATAATATATTGAGCTTCTTTTGCTACCCCTTGTACAATCAGTATTAGTGCACATTTGGGGAAATCTCTGAAACCTGTCGTTTAAGCAGAAAATGAATAGAATAACTTATAATATGAAACTCAGAACATGGTGTATAATAGTATTGCCTGAAAAAAAGGATGGGGCGCGACAATGCGGACGTTGCCGATGCCGGTTGTGGTATTTTTCCACTGCTTGGTGAGCTAAACGCGCCTCCTCCCCTCCAGCCCGACACATCGGTCACATGACCACATATCTACATCCGACTGCTGTGCTCACCATGCAGCGTATTGATCATTCTGCTACCTAGTGTTTTAACACTTGTGAGAGAGTCGCGGACAGAACAAATAAACATGAACGAGTTAAATATTTGACGTTTGTTTTTTCCACAGGATGACACAAGCCAGAACAGAGATGAGTCGTTTCAACGTTTCACCCGATGAGAATAGCAGCTGCAGTTCCACCAGCAATGATTATGGTTATCCAGATATTACTACCAAAACGCCGCTCCGGTGTGTGCCCCTTACTTTTTACGCTTGCCATCAATTTTATCTCCCCAACACAAAACTGATTTTCGTGTTGCATGCAGTGACAATAAATGTGCAAGTATATTCAATAAATGCCAAACCTCTCTACAATTTAGACTGCAGATATATTTTTGTTAACCGTACATTTTCTTTATTTCCCCCACAGTAGTCAGTACGCTAACGATATGGATGCAGAAAATCAGAAATTCCTTCCTGAACAGCTGGGAAAGAAGAAGTACGAGGTTGAATATGTAAGTGATGCTTCAACCTATCAGAGATTTTAATCAGACACGTCAAACCGGTCTGCTCAAGGTTCTACCAGTTAATACATTTAAATTTCATGTTTTCAACTCCACCCTCAGAATCCTGGCACAGCTTCATTTGGGATGTCAGTATTTAACCTTGGCAACGCCATCATGGGCAGTGGGATCCTTGGGCTTTCCTATGCCATGGCCAACACTGGCATTGCATTGTTTGTGTGAGTATTTCGACGCATGCAGATATTTAGTATCACTGAATGGTGCCAAGTGTAACCATACATAGTTCCCCATCCTCAGGGACTACTTATCTATAATATCCCAAAATAAAAGGAAAAAACTCCCTTAAAGGTGTTCATGAATTTGATAACTTTATTTTATTTAGCCCATTTTGACCAGTTTGTCAGGGAGTTTTGGGCTGAGTCATTTTTAATTCAGTTTTAATGGTCTTAAAGATCCTAAGTGCTATATACCCATGTAGTCTTTACACTATGTGGTCTAAATGCTTCGATACGTCATAGTAATAATGTACCACAGTTTGTCTCTTAATTTATGAAGATGAGCTGCTTATTGGAATTAATGGATTTAGCTCTTGGTTAAATGGTGGACAGTGAGGCAGTGCAGTGGTATCATTCCTTTATCTAGTGTGTTTACAAATAGCTGTTGTGTGAGAGTTTGTTTCTGCTCGCACAGAGTCAGTCATTGAGAGACCAAGCTGATTAGCATGTGCTAATCCTTGCATGAAAGCATTGGGCGTGGCCAGTACTCTCTCTGAGCTCATGAATTAACCACTCCTTGGTGAATGAGAGAGAGACAGAGGGGTAAGGGGGGTGGAGCTTAAGGTGTTAGATCCTTTCAGTTCCTCATGGCAAACGATTGTTGATTGGTTACCTGCTTAAAACAGTTAAACCCCCTTCTTGTTGTGTTACATCATGCTGTGGTGTGTAGTAAAACTGAGTAAAACAAGGCAGTCTAAATAAAAAACCCAAAACATTGCTCTAGCAGTAACGTAGTGTTTTACCTACAGTAAGAAAATATCCTGTAAATGTGAGTACACATAGGAAGGCTTGATATCCTCAAGGTCATCCAAAGGTTATTTAACTGTATGATTAGATGAAATATAGATGAGTGTGATGTAAGGCATAGGGAAGTTATTTCAGATGTAATTTCTAGTGTCCTTGACGTTATGTTGCATTGGTATTTGCACAGAGTTTGCCATGTGACTGGAAAGTGTGACAACAGCCCAGACAGAACAGATTGTGTCAGATGTGTATAACACGCAATATTGAGTTTGAAATGCTGTCGCAGTGTTGACTCACCTGAGTGGATTTGGCTCCTGTATTGCCTATAGTCACAGCAGTAAATAAATGTAATCAGACTGCAGTAAATCACTCTAGTACTGCAAGATACAAGTACTCTCTGTACCAGCCCGGGCAGAGGAAGCATTACGTTTCCATATTTTTTATTATTGTAGGGTGTAAGCAAAAGGAGTGTGTATTTTATAGGTGAATAATGTTGATGATTAATGTTACATTTCTCTTTTCTTTCTTTAGGATCATGCTGGTGTCTGTGGGCATTTTCTCCCTCTACTCAGTCCATCTGCTGCTGAAGACCGCTAATGAAGGAGGTACAACAGATCATCATCACATCACAGTCTTTAGAGTGCTGTGTAGACTGAGCAAGCTCCCAGTAACATTTAATTCTGTTTCTCTTTTCAAGGCTCAATGGTGTATGAGCAGCTGGGGTACAAGGCGTTTGGGATCCCTGGCAAGCTGGCTGCCTCCTGCTCCATCACCTTGCAGAATATCGGAGGTAAACGACAAAACCAAATGTGAAAAAGAAATCAAAAGGAATAAAAGTGTTTCCCAGAAAATATTTCCACACAGTGTAACCACCTCAACAAACATGAACACATTTACTGTATATTATATTGATATTGAACGTGTTATTATCTAAGTGATTGCTTGTTGTTATGGCTATGACTGTGTTATATGCCATTTTGATGAAAGTGATTGGTTTACTGAACTAGAACAGTATCTTACATGGAGTGTCCTTTGGTCTAGAACACTGTCTAAACTGTCATTTTTCATTCGTAGCCACGTCCAGCTACCTCTACATCGTGAAGTATGAGCTGCCGATTGTCATCCAGTCATTCCTGGGAACGAGTAATGGGTAAGCTGTCAACCAGAGCACACTCATATTAGTCACAGAACCCGTGGTCTCTCAGGCCTGTGGATATGTATACATTTTATATGTTTCTTTTTTTATTTTGTGGTTAAGATATTAAGCCCTGCCTGTATATAGGAAAATAGTTTGTTTGTCTGTGGCGTGGCTTGGCTTTAAAATGTTGTGTCTATTTGTTATTGAGAGCTGTTTACAGCATGTGAAGTATTGCTCTGAAAACTGAATGTTTGTTTTGGAGAATTGTGCACTTCATGTGAAGTGACCCTATTGTCCGGCCACTGGTTAGGGTAGGGAGGGGATGTTTTTGGAGCCTCCAATCAAAGAGGTCTTTTAAAAGATCTGGTGTTCCACAGGGACTGATATCCCTATGACCTAATGTGTGAAAAGCTCCTTATTTGTTAGCCTTTCATTAGTTAGTCATTTATTTTCATTTATTAATGGATGTTTGTTTATTTTCAGGGAGTGGTACACAAATGGAGATTATCTGGTGCTGCTAGTTTCCTTCATCATCATTTTGCCATTATCACTTCTGAAAAATCTTGGTGAGTATCTTGTGGCAGACAGGGTGTGGTGGAATTAAGAGTTTGGCTGACGTGTAGGGAGAGGCACATGACATTACAGATGTTGGTGCATTATTCACTCTTTGTTTCCATGGTTTTTTTGACAGGTTACCTTGGATATACCAGTGGTTTCTCCCTGCTTTGCATGGTCTTCTTTGTCATTGTGGTGAGTTATGAAAGTCAAATAAAAGCTATGCATCAGAAAATAAAAACAATACACAATTATATTGTAATTAATTAATGTTTAAAAACAAAAATAGTTGAATGTTTTTTTAGGATGTTCTGACAAGATTTCATTGGAATTTATACCTCACAAAGGCTGCTCTACAAGTTTTTGAATTTTTAAGAAAATAGCTCTCTGTCTATACGTACATGTGAAAAGACAGATGGTAGAAGAGAACAAAAACATGTCCAATGTCAATTCTTTAAAACACTGAGATGGAGCTTACATTCCTACAAATGTTTCAGATGAATTTACATTTGTATTGAGTGACTGGGTGTAAAACCGTTGTTAAGATTTGATGATGTAAATGAGATTGGCCTTTTGACAGAGATCACCATCATTAACACCTTTGTCATCTGAGGGCCTGAGCCATCTAACCAAATTCTGCTCTTTAGGTCATTTACAAGAAGTTCCAGATCCCTTGCCCATTAACCAACGACCTGTTGAACATGACGTTGAACAGCACTGTGGCTCAGCTGAACTTCACCATCACAGCTCACAGTGAGGCTCACAGTGAGGACGTCTGCACTCCAAAGTACTTCGTCTTTAATGCACAGGTAAGTGGCCCATGACACCTCCAGTGACTTGTGTGTTTATGTGTGAGGGAGTGATGAGTGCGCTTGCACGTGTATAACTCTGTGGTGTCTGGTTTCTTCTCTTAGACTGTGTATGCAATTCCAATCTTGACATTTGCCTTCGTGTGCCATCCAGCCATCCTGCCAATGTATGAGGAGCTGAAAGAGTGAGTATCTCTGGATTACTGTTTATAACAATGTTTAGACTGTTTATAACTCTGGACCAATGTAACACACAGTACAGGTAGACATGTATAGTCTGATGCTTCATTGACAGTGATAAAAGACAGTGAAAAGAATACTGTTTGAAATAGTTCTCTGCGAGGACAGAAATGAAATATTGGTGGTGTGTTCTAGAAAGTTCTAATTCTTTTTCCCTCTTCCTTTTTGTATACAGTCGTTCCAGGAAGAGGATGCAGAATGTGGCTAACGTTTCTTTCTTGGGCATGTTTGTCATGTACCTGTTGGCTGCTCTTTTTGGCTACCTGACCTTCAACAGTGAGTTTCCATCAAAATACAAACTAACTTTTGTCTCAGTCTCAAGGCCAGCGTCCAATGACCTCAGCTCAGTTCATTCATTGCTTTTCAGAGCCAGGCATGATATAACCAAATATTGTGATCAGTGAAAAGGGTCAGATGATCTCAGCTGGCTTAAAATGAAATAACACTGAGGAAAACAGGTCACAGATTGATCAGTGGGAGTGCAGGCCCAGTGGGAGTGCAGGCCCACTGACAGGCCTTTACCTAGGCACGACTCCAATTCCTCTTATGTAATCGCTGAGAAGAACAGTGGCGGCTCACAGCTGTCCTATGGCTTGTTTGTCATGGCAAGGACATAACATCATGTTTTCCGATATGTGCTCGGCCTCCCCGAAAGGCTGAGAATATTATGCAAGCCACAACTCTCTTGCACTGGAGTAACATTAAAGAGGGTTGGAGTACATCTGTGATCTTTGATGACTCTCATGACAAAGTTTCAATCTATCATGACAGGAGAACAGCAAGTACCATAGAATGTGCTTTATGTTTCAGGGCTGTGAATAGGAGTTCTGTTCAGGCATTTCTGTAACATTAACCTTTAGAACCCCGTTTTAATGATCTGATGTTTTTTTCTGTGCTTATCAGGTCGTGTTGAGCCTGAGCTGCTGCACACCTACTCAAAGGTGTACAAGTTTGATGTGGTTCTCCTCATCGTGCGTCTGGCTGTGCTGACTGCTGTTACACTCACCGTGCCTGTGGTTCTGTTCCCTGTGAGTAAACATGCTCTACATCTACTTGACTAGAAAACTGTGGCTGATGTTGCAGCCTGGTAACAACAAAGCCCTATCCTATTAATAGGACAGTACTTGTAGTTGTTTTGTGGAATTTGTAGAATCATAGGGCTGTTGTTTCGAAGCATGTGAAGTCTGATGTAGCCTCTACCATGTATGTATTTAAGGTTAAAGTTCCTCTAAATGGATGTTCTTGTTCTCTATAGATTCGTACCTCCATCAACCAGCTGCTGGGTACCAAAGATTTCAACTGGATTCGCCACATCCTGATTACTGTGGTCCTTTTGGGTGGTGTGAACATTCTGGTCATTTTTGTGCCCACTATCAGGGACATATTTGGGTTCATTGGTAAGTCACAAACTCCACAATAATTCATAAAACAAGATACGACATCTGAATTTTTATTAGCTTACCACACAGATACCAGACCTGAAATAAAAGGCTGTTTAATGCTGTTGACTATGCACTTGTGAGTCTGACTCTGAGGTCTCTTCTCTGTTTTCAGGTGCCTCTGCTGCTGCAATGCTTATCTTCATCCTCCCCTCTGCTTTCTACATCAAACTCGTGAAGAAGGAGTCCATGAAGTCAATGCAAAAGATTGGGGTAAGTGGAGCATGTACTTTTTTTTATTGGAAGTTTAAATGCTATTTAGATAAATGTTGGAATTTTAGACTTTTAATATTTCTTTGATAATTACAGATACTAAACTTTTTTAAAGACAGCTTTCTGGCTGTGACTTTTAGAAATGTAAAGGCTAGTATGTTGAATTTTATTTAGATATAGACTGTCATATGTGATAATGCTAGAGATTGTGACTTCATGCAGTGCTCTAAGTCTGGTCTGTTCTTTCTCCAGGCTACATTGTTCCTCATCGGTGGTATCATAGTCATGATTACCTGCATGACTCTGATCATCTTAGACTGGATCCATAACGCTATCGAGAATGCCCACGACAACGGTCACTAGGGGGCACACTCCTAGCTGTAGTGGACGAGCAATCCAGACATGATCCCCAAGTGCTGTAGACCTGGGACAACGCTGCTCAGTCCCCCAAAAACCCTGATCGCTACAAATGCAAAGAAGAAATGAGATGCTCTCCTCACAGCTCAGAGCAGGAACAAATATACCATTCCAAGAGAATGTCTTGAACTTTGTACAGTATGCTTCTAGGCCACAATTGTGGTGTTTTTTTTTGTTTGTTTGTTTGTTTTTGGTTTTTTTTTGCTTGTTTATAGTTTGTTCCGTTTCAGTTTTTGTTTTTTTTTGTTTGTTGGTTTGCTTTTTTCCGTTTACTCTTATTCTGCTTTTTTTGTAGTGTTGGTGCTTTGAAAGCTTGGTGGTGCCTCACGCAGGGATTGTAGAAGTCTGTAAGTTGAGAAGTTTGGTTCACACTCAGATCCCTGCCGTCTGTAGCCTCTGTGCTGTTCACCATGTTCAGGTTCATTCGTTTCACTCAGAACCAAAACCTGAATTGGTACTGGACTGGTACACAAGTGGCAGCAGCAGCAGCACTGAGTTCAGATTCTACTCAAGGCAGTTGTACTTTTGCATTTAACACCTCTTTTTACCTTTGCCAAAAATATTTCTAACTGGTGTTTGTATATTGAAAAGCACTTAAGAGTCAGCACACTCATGATCCTTGTCTATTCATGGATCACTGGCCTGCTTAACAGTATTAGAATGTCATTTTAAATGTGCTATTTGCATCAAACTTGTGAAACAAACTTGCAAAAAACCACCAAATGAACAAAACCTGCTTATTCATAGTCACTCACTGGAAGCTAGAAGAGGAAGAGAAGATGGATCTATTGAATTTACTGTAACTTACCTTGTAACCTTATCTAAGAACTTGGCAAAACTAATGCAGCAATAATACTACTGCTCAAATTACAAGGCAAGAGGCATTTTATTGTCAGATCTCCCATCGAGTGGAGAGAGACTTTTTCTCGAGAGAAGAATGCCATTTATTTTAACCACATATTGTGGTTGTTACATAGTAATTTAACTTGCAAACCCTTGATGCTTTTTCGATAAAGAACCCGCACGTTACAAAACTGAAGGTACACCAGTGGCTTTGATGAAAAGCAAGAGAACTGAAATGTTTTTCTCTGTGCCACCGAGTCAGTGTTTATCCTGAGCAGCTTACCATTATTTAACTATTCCGTTGAGGAAGAAGCTTCATGCAGATGTATCATGTCCACCTTGTCACCTTGCCTGTGATATGAGATGGCTATATCCATGCAGACTGAATACACTGCAAGTGACATTTTCATTGTTCTTCCAATTGTAAACCTCAAATGTCATCCAAAAGTTATTGTCCAGCAGTTATTTATGGAAAAACATCAGTAATTTAAACAATTTTACTATATTTATATTTTGTATATATATGTATATACCAACAAGTCAAGGTGTATATATGCTTTATTTTGTTTAGTATTTGCTTTTCTTTCAGCAGCCTGTTAGATATGTCAGAGCTGTAAAATAGCTGGCAGTTGTAGTCTTTATCAGTGTAGACCCTCACATGGTGTGGGGTGATGAACTGTCTTTGTCGGCGGTAGAAAGATTTGTCTCCTTTGCCACTATTTGACAGGCAATGGTTGGAGTGGACCTTACCCCAGCGAGCACAAGAGTCACTCCGAGCCCGTTGTCTACTCTGGTGGACCTGTAGTGAGTGGGCACGGAACACCTTATATACATACACTACAAACAAAAATGCTGTATTCAAAACAAAAGCAAAGTAGGGGACCAAACATTGGATTACACACCCTGTCCCTACAAGTGCTACACTCTTGTTTCAATGAAACACTATGTACATCATGTAATTATTGTCCAAAATAAAGTGAAAGATAACCTCACATTTTGTGATTTGTGTTGTGATTTAAGAACACTACTATCTAAATGTAGATGTTGCTGTTACACATTAAGGATGGCCAATACATTACATCAACTACATTGCTGAATAGAATCACGGGATGATTGTCAAATTCGTTACTGCTCAAAGGCAAAAACATTCCCAGGTGCACTAAATGTAAATGTAAATGTCTGTGATTGCACACACAAGCTGCGAACAGTGAGCAGTGAATTTGTCCTCTGCATTTAACCCATCCAACACACCAGTAGTGAACACACACTCCAGACGCAGGGGCAGTGGGCAGCATTCCTTGCGCCCAGGGAGCATTGGGGTTAAGTGCCTTGCTCAAGGGCACACAGCCATGGATGTTGGTCCTGGGAATCAAACCGGCAACCCGGTCACGAGCTTGGTTCTCTAACCTTTAGACCATAGCTGCCAGAAAATGAAGTTTCTCAGAGTTACAAAAATGCCAGATCATTTCATTTGAAAAAAGATATACCAAAGGCTTTGCATATTCAGTACTTATTAAGTCCAGCATCATATGATTTGCCTCAGTGTGCCATGTCTGTTTCTCCAGATGAAAAATATTTGTTGACTCAGTTTGACCTGTATCCTCAATGAACGTGATTCCTCTATCTTTCTCTAAGGGGAATGGGAGATGTCACTAACAGTGGTTTTGCTTCTTTTAATTTTTTCCTTTGTATATATTCCAGTTGACTTTGAGATCATGTCCTACCAAATATCCCTCGTTAATGGTGATAAAATGGTCTATTACATCAGTTCTATGGGAGCGTGATCGGTCCTTTACACTCACTCATTTTTCTCTACGAGCACGGCACCGTAATTAATACATCACACACAGGTTAACAGCAGAAACAAACATTTCAGTCTGACAGTTTTTCAAGTGCTTTATAACACATGTAAAACAACATTAAACAGCATTAAAAATAAATAAATAAATAAATAAAAATAAAACACCTACATTTCTTTTCAGAGCCACCTCAATTCTCTGGACAAGTTCTCAGCGTAAGAGATTAGTGTAATATTTTATCTTGCTTTGTAAGGGTACCACCTAGTGGTACAGTATCTTAATTCCTATCAGACATCCAATGATGAATGTTGGCATGTGCCCCTAACATTTGTTTTACACCCCCAACCGTAACATACACTTAAAACGCATTTAAAGAAACCTGACTTAAAATATAAAAATATACTCTAAAAATGACAAATGACAGTAATTATGATTATCAGTATTCAGGAGTTGAACCAACAGGATGCAATTACGTCCAATTAGTATGACAAATTTGTCATCACCTAAGAATTCAGGTTTTTCACATTAAGGTCTCCATCAAACTTTATTATGAAATGCGCAAAATTTAACCAAGCAGTGACGGTCCTCATTCTGGTTTGAGGAAAACGGAAGCTTTAAAGAGCACCGGCGTAAATTTTCTGGGAAATCTACGATCAAAATACTGTCTCCATGCGTATTTCTGAGTGATATATCATGTGTATTTGTAACTGTTCGTTATAGAAAGGGGACCGTGAGCCAGCACAGGCTTACTGCTGAGATTTTGCTCTAACTTACTACAGACTTTGTGAGATAAGACCACTGACCAATGCTTTCCATCTAACGCACACAGCTTTTCTGTAGGTCTACTGTGAATGTACCGAGGCTCATGTGTCCCACAACCTGACTATCGCGTGTTTCATAGGCAGCCAAGAACAGTTCAGTTTTACTCAAGGAATACCGCAGCTACAAGTAAATTTTCACTAAATCCACTAAGTTAAATTTACTAAGTTAAAAAAGTTCTCTATTTGCGTATGACTGGTCAGTCGACAGAAACAGAAAGAGAGGTTGAAATTTTCAATCAGAAATTTTGAATAGCAGATCTAATTTCTGAATTTTATAAGTAGCACAACAGTACTTCAATTATACATACGACCGACCAAACGAACGAACGAACGAACGCAAGCTTACGCAATACGTGATGACGCATATTTGCTCCCAGCGACCATTGCAGAGTTGTAAGCGCGACGCCTTGCGGTCATGTATGTACATTACAAGTATCTGGCTCATGTGGTTAGGACACTTTGAAAACCATACTGAGTTTACAGTCAAGTGTACCTAAGGGAATTCATCCTCTTATTTTGTTTTGGAGTGGATCTGATATCGAGTAAGAGCGCCTCCGTAAAACAACAAGCTAGCCTGTTAGCTAGCCTTTCGGCCGGGGTAAGTCAATCTAGCCAGTCACTTCTGTGATAGCGAGCTAACGTCAACTGTTGGATAAACAGGAGTTGTCTACATTATCCTTATGCGTTGGACAAGTCAGTTCGGGTTGCCAGTTTGTAACGAAGGCCTGCTAGCAGTAGCGTGCTAATTCATTCTGTTAAGGCGAGCTGTGTGCTAGCAGTTGTTTTGTAAATAGGAGGCTCGGAATAAGTTTGTTAGCATGCTAGCTAGCCAAGTATCAAGCGACTAAGGACTAATGTGGATGATTTTCGCTAACCACAGTTTGTTTCCTACATGTAATTATCGATGAACGTGAAGTTAGTCATGCATTTTGTTTTTTCTTGGACTTTCGGGGTAAACAAACACCCTAATATTTCGAGACAATGTTGTCTTTTCGCATGGCTATATGCGCATAGTATTGCACCACATTTGAGCACATTCCCTGCAGTGCTAACATTAACCAGATACTTAACCTAGCTGAGCGGATTTTACGAAGCTGTGCTAAGCTAGGTAGCCAACTAGCTGCAGTCCTTACGAAAGGGGCCTACTCGTTGGAGTTTAAAGGTCACGTTGCTATGTGGCAGTCTGCACAAAGTTTAAATATGCAGGTAGCAAACTCTTCTTTACAACCACACAACATGTAAATCCTCATGTACGTATCGTTATTAATTACTGTTGAACATAGACGGCCGATTGCGTTAACGCAGTAATTATTACCAGCATGATCGGGAATTAACATTAACTGCAAGCCAAATAACTATCAAACCTGGAGTGATGAAACTAACTTAACAGCCAGTTAGTTTGAGGCGTTCATTATTTTGTTGATAGCAAGTGTAGATGCCCGAGAGCTGTTCGCAAGTTAACCTACTGAGAATACAGTCATGGTGGGAAAAGGTAAACGAGTGCTAAATTAGTAACCACAAAATAAAACATTTTCATTAAATGTTGCTCAAGAGAAATGAATTGTGCAATACGGTACTTCATATACGCAGAAGTGAACATTTGCTTGTTTTGGACTGGGATACACAAGTAATGTAAATAATGGAATGTCAGTCAAGTTGATATAAATTAACTGTCAGTTTCGAAAACACATTTTGTCTTCCGACATCGATTTGTGATTAAAATAACTTTACACATCCGTCGAATGAGCTTCGATTATTATCATGTTTCTATTGAAAGTGACTGTAATTGTGAAATTATGTAGTGTGGGACCATATATGCCTGCTTCAAAGACAATTATCTGCTATTAAACCATAATTCACTCTGACAGCATCCTTCACATGCAATATGGCGAGGGCTGACCTACCACGAATTTGATTAGTCAAATTCCCAACAGAGGTTTTCGTCTTTCGTAGTGCCGTTAGTGCCCCGAAAGACTTCAAAACATAAGACAAGTGTCTTGTTGCTGTGATCATTTTGAGTCGTTCACCACGTTTGTTATCACTGAAGCAGCGCTCCGATAACAGTCAATCTTGGCAGTTTAACATTGTTGTCGTCCGTAAGAACATGAATGTTAGCAGTGGTGTCTGTCAGTACAACCTGAATACAAATTTTCTATAGTTCCATACGGTAGTTTTAGGACGCCCAATCTAGGCTCATTAAAGCTGGAGGTGATTCTTTGAATTACACGAGCATTTTTGCAGCGTTTACAGTTGTGCTGTTACTTCTTCCACAGAGTGCAGTAGGTCACATAGTTGAAAACCAAAGCACCAGATATGGCAGATGAGTCTGGAAAGGGTGAGTTCATCAAATCAGGTATCTTGAACAGTCTGATGTGAGAGGTGTTAAACTGTAAACAGAACAGTTTGATGGATGATAAACATATAGTTTATATAGGCCGTATTTCCTTACTGCCTGCATTGTGTATTGTCCAGATATGAGAGAACTTCAGTTTTTAAGTTTTATTTTTAACCAAGGAGCTGTCTGTCCTCAGGTGGGCAGAGTCCTGAGGAGGGTGGAGATCCAGAGGAAGCCCAGCGATGTCCTATCTGTCTCAGTTCTCTTCGGCAGGACGATCAGGCACGACCTGACAGCTGTAGCCATGTGTTCTGCTTGGGGTGCATCCTGCGCTGGTCTGAGGTGCAGTCTGATATATTCAAAGGATTCATCTGGTTTCACTAAGTTATATTCTGAAATACAGGCAGTTTAATATCTGTTGCATTTGTGCATGATGCATTCCAGATGATGCATTCCTGCCCGGTGGACCGCAGACCATTCTATGCGATCTACAAACATGACTTTTTACGAGGGCATATCAAGGTTTGACAACCATTTCTATGTGCCTTTGTCTGTATGTTGCATACACAGTGTTTGTCTCAACCATAATTTGGCAAGTTACCTATAATTAGATGATTGTCATAGTAAGGGATAGATTTATAGCTGATTTCATCAAAGGGATAGTGGTTGCCCTCTGAGAATTCAAAACTGTCCTTTAGAAGTGATGCAATGATCTTGTAGCTAATACTTATATGGCTGTTTTGTTTTTTTTTTTCTCCTCACTGCAAACTCATTACACTAAAAGATTAGGTTGTTTTTTATTCTGTCAGTGACTGCGAATGGGACATTTAGTGACACTGAATGTGTGTACTGAGGAAAATAAGAGAGCGATTAAGAGAGCTTTTACACACACTGTGTGCTATGAATGTTTCAGTTAAAATACTTCTTACTGTGTTCTGACCTACAGGTTCCAGTGAAAACACCACAGAGGTCTGAGCTTGACCAGTGTACCTGTAAAGACAGTGAAACAGCCAGTCATGTTTTAACGTAAGTATTCCACTGATTGTTCTGTCTTTTTAAAGCAACCTTTTCTTTTGGCTGTATCCCTTCAACCCACAGTATGATCATTGATTACAACCTTGAGACTGTAAGTAAATGAGTTTGATTTGACTTCATCACAATTTCACGAACCTCCTGTAGTACTGCCATGAACCCCTAGAGGTGCGTGGACCCCCGGTTGGGAATCCCTGGTTTGAAATGTGTGACAAGAATATCTGAGGGATAATGTTTTTGTTTTGTTTTGTTTTATAGGAAAGAGAAAACTGGGAGAGTTGTGGAGAGGACGAATGCCAAAGTAAAATGCCTCAACAGAAAACGTACGTCCTCAAGTAACTTAATTTTCTCTTTTTACCTGTAATACTGTCATAACATTGGAGTTATAGATGCTAACTGTTGTATGCATTGATTCTCTGCTGTAGGTGATGATGATGGTTCGACTGGTTTAATAAAGAAAAAGGTATGATTCAAGAATGTATTTAGAGTCATGTATAATCCTTTGGTAGATAGCTCATGTTTTAACATGTCCTTGATAGATTTAAAAATGCTGCAGTATTGTTTTTTTTCCCTCCAATATCGACTGTGGCTCAGATTGGAAGGCGTCAGATTGAGCTCATCATCCACACAACCACCTGATCTGAGTCGTAGAATGTTTTATATTCTAAGTTCTTCTGTGTGGGCAGCAAATCCATGGACAAATGTTAGACCCTTGTAGATTGTTTCCCGTAGCAGAGGCTGACTGACAGCCGTGCAGTTTGCTGCAGGAGATCAAATTTATGGTTGTTGATCAAGACTGTGATGCTAAATTGTTGCATAGTTTGGTATTCAAGCCAAACAGAATAGCAGCAAAAACAGAAGGCACCCTGAAACAGGGCAGATCAGGCCTAGAATATCCCTTTGGATGAAGTCATGGAGGGAGAGTCTGTCGGTTACAGACACATTTATGCTCTTCGCAGCACTGAGGATTTGACTGATCTTCAGAGACAGGATTAGTTGTCGGAGGATATTTTTAGGTATTTCCTGGAGTACGTTTTCTCCAGAGTTTCAAATGGTCCCTTGTAAATACTTGCTGAAGTGTTTATACACTTGGGAAAATAGTTAAATATTAACCTGTTTCTTCAACAAGTGATTGCAGTTTTAAACCGGTGTAAATGTGTTTTGCCAATGCAGTGTAAACTCTGTGTTTGTTTAGGTAAGAGAAACCCAGTGCTGCGCCCAGCAGCTTTCCCAGCAGTTTCTGCCCACTCAGTTTGCCTCTCAGGGGGGGGCCCTTAATGTGCTCACTCAGAACACGTAAGTATTTACGCACTGTTTTCATTTCAAAACAACAGTTTTGTGACCCAGTTACTGTTATTTTGGAGGCTTGTTCAATATGTGTGTTACCTATATCCTATTTATATTGCGCAGTGTTGGACCTATGGTGGCATCTGAGGAGGATCCTGATGAAGTGTGGAGACAATGCCACAGAGAGAGAGGAGAAATTGACCACTGGCAGCCTCTCTCTGTCCCTTTTCCTTCACCAGACCTCTCAGAGTAAGGACCTTATTGACTTTATGAACTTTAGTCAGGAGTAAGAATTACACTTTAAAGGAATTAAGAGGGAGGGAGTACCCAAAGGAAGCAGGTCTAATTAATGGAGTATTAATTCAAAGAACATAAAGTACATACATCAGTGTGTGATTAGTCAAAATCAGTTCACTGTATTTGGTTCGCACTATATTCCAGACCTTGATACAAGCAGAGTTAAAAAAAAATCTAGGCAAAAACAAAGGACAACATTCCAGCAGAAATTCCCTAGTTTGCAAGTCTCACTTTGTGCCAAAATCAGTCATAATCCAGTGGTTCTAGGCTGCAGACAGTAACTGGATCAAAGTAACTCTCCATTCTGTGTTTGGTCAGACAATTCAAGAAACTCTGGTGATTGGTTAGCATGCTTAAAGGGGGTATTCTAGGGAGATACTCTTATATTTGACGTGAAGTGTGCTGAAAAGTGCTGTTGGACAGCATAGGTGAATAAATTACAGGAGCTTATTGATAAAGGGCTTTGCAATAAGTTAATTGTGGAGACCAAAATCAGGATTACAATTAATATATAATTAACTGAACAGTCCTTTTTTTTTCTTTCCCTCTTCATAGATATTCTCACCATCCCCAGATGTTGAGTAGCAGTGACTTTACCCACAGAATCCCCTCACCTCTCTCTACCTCTCCTGCCCCACTGGGCTTGGGACACATTTGTGAGTACTTAAAAGTCTTCTAGCTTTGGCTGAGTAAGACCACTTAACTGAAATGCTTAACAGGTTCTCTGGTAATATCATTTACTTGTTTAAGAGTTCTGCTTTGTGCTCTAGTCTTTCAGGGAAGAGTTTGTGCAGTCACCTGTTCTAAAGGTGAGGAGAAAAAGGGCACCAGGGCATCTGCTTCCAAAGGTTCTACCAGACAGACAGAGACCCTGAACACCAGGCGCTCAGCCCGACACAGCAAGACTGAAGCTCAGGAGTCTGCTTCATCCCAGTCTCAACAATACGACTCTGACAGGTCTTCTCCTACGGAGTCCTTGACAGCAGTTGACAGAGTTTCTGATGACACGCAAGCTTCTACAAGCAGCCCTAAACAGACAGCCAAGGGTAAGATTCGCAGCAAAAGAAGAGCTGGAACAAAGAAAAGGGTCTCACGCAGAGTGGTAAGCAGTCATGTAGAGAGTGAGGAGGATGAGGAAGAGGACGGAGAAAAATGTAAGGAGAACGATGGTGATTTAGATGCTTCTGAGAGTCAGGGATCGGGAGCAGATGAGAAAAATGCATCGCACAATCCCAAAGAGGACTCTGCTGACTCAGACCCTGGAGGTCATGACTCAGAGGGTCAAGTGGCCGTGGCAGAAGGTCAGATAAATCTAATGGAAGATGGAATTTTTTCTACTATTGCAAAGCCAGCACAAGAAGAGGAAAGAGATACAGAGGATGAACCAGAATCAGATGATGACACTAAGCTAGAAGACAACCAGCAGGCATCGTCCCCCAAAGAGATAGAAACGATGAACCAGCAGGTACCTGAGGTCAAAGAGGATAACTCATCATCATTTCCAGAAAGGGAGGTATCCCAGGGAAATTCACCCTCATCAGCTGATGCCGAGGAGGTCAAGTATGAGGATCCTTTTGAAAGTTCGTGCTCGCCTAAAATTGTTCAACCTCTGGACGATGAAGCAACCACCTCTGAGGTAAATACTACTGAAAATATCACCGACCCAAACACAGAACCGATGAAATCTGAGACCGCATCTAATATACTTGAGGGGTTAAATCAGGACGCCTGCAGCTTACCTGAATCCAGCAGTAACACTCCTCAGCATGAACCTCTCGATGACACCGCATCCCAGCAAGATGAGGGTCTTAAAGAGTTTATTCAAGATCAAGAGGTACCAGAATGTGTTGGCAACAGTGAAGAATGTCCACAGGATAACACGGAAGCCATTCCCATGGACTGCGACTCACCACAGTCAGAGAGTGGAGTCCAGATTGCTGATCTGTCAAAGGAATGTGACAGTGCTGTAAATACAGTCTCCGCTGTGTCAGTCAATCATGTTACTTGCCAGGACAAAGACCAAAGCAGCCAGAGTCAGGATCGTAGGTCTGAGTCCTCAACAGAGCAAAGAGGTCAGGACAGGAGGGACGGCCGGCAACGGAAGTCCCGTTTTCACTCGCCCACAACCACATGGTCACCCAAAAGAGAATCCAGACGGGAAGGATCACGACGGTCACGCTCCCGGGACCGCAGCCGTACTGCCGGCTCACCTTCCAGGACCCGCAGCCGTGAGCGCGATGAGGACAGGAGCAGCTCCAGGCGTAACCGCAGTCGAGAGAGAGGGAGCAGGAGGCGTACGCGAAGTCGGTCACGGAGTCGCTCTAGGTCTCGCTCCAGGTCCAGAAATCGACATAGTCGCAGAGGCTCATCACAGGAGCGTGACCAAAGGGGTCAGTCTCCTCGGAAAAGGGAACCGTGGAGTGGGGAGGGCTGGCGGGGTGGTCGTGGCTCCCGGGACTCTAACTGGAGGAGCAGCTCAGACAGGCAGAGTCAGCATTCTGGGAGGGAGACAAGTGGCTCGAAAAATGGCAGCTTTCCTGAGACGTCACCAGACAGGGGTAGATCAGAGAATCCAGACTGGGTGAAGGAAAGAACCTGGCCTGATTCTGAGAGTAGAAGTCGAGAGCCACGTTGGGAGAACAATGTGGATGAAGCCTCTGGAGATTCTTGGTCTCGTGGTGGTGGTGGAGGAGGAGGGGGAGGAGGAGGAGGAGGTAAGGGAGGCTGGGGCTCTGAGCCAGGACGTGCTTCGGGGCGTGGTCGAGGAGGTCACTGGTCCTCCAGCCAGCAGGGGGAGTCAGCAGATAACTGGCGGCAGCAGCGCAACTCTTACTCAGGGACACCTAACAACACGGGGAACGATGCATACAGCCGCTTCAATGAAAACAGACCTGGAGCCAAGAGGAAGGAGACAGAACTCTCAGACGCTCCAGTGGACCGTTCTGGATGGTCCTCAGCGTCCAGCTGGGCAGTGCGACGGACCCTTCCAGCTGATGTGCAGAACTACTACTCAAGGAGAGAGCGTGGACATGGAGCAGGGGGTGGCCCCTGGAACAGACAAGAGGATGAACAAACTGCATCTGGAGCCCCGAAACTTGCAGGTGTTGAATTACTAAGTTTGTACTTGCCTGTTGGCCATTAATGTTTCACAGATGTCTTCACATCACTATATATTAACATTGAAGCAGGATGATATAATTTTCATTGTTTTGTTTCAGATCTACCCCAGAGTGAGCCAAATTCTCACCTGTCAGGTGAGGCTCCTCATGCTCCTCTCACTGTGATGCCCCACCAACTCAATGTCTTGGGCGTACTCCGCTACCCACTGGGCCCAGCAGGACCTCATGCTCCACCTGTCAGCCTACAGCCGGCCCCATTTGGCATGCCACCACAGATGCCAGTTCACCTGCACCCTGCGGGGCCCATACTCCAAATGCCTGCAGTGGCCATGCAGGGTTTGCCCCCTCCGCCACCACCTCCACCCCCTGTGCAGCAAGGCAGCCTTACAGTTGTATCAAGTGACAGCCGGCCACCGCAGGTATGTACACCGGTTGAAAATGCGTGTATTTAAATTATTTCAGATTCATTGTCAAGGGAGTGGATGTCTTTTGATGAAAATGAAAACCTTTCTGTTGGTTTTAAGAGTAGCTTATAGCATCGATACAGCACTGTGTGTATTAGGCATCTCAGTCTTGGCTGCTACAGGTACTTGTAAAAAATAAGGATGAGTCAGGTGAGTCTTTCTCCCTTTATGAGTGCAAGGTCATTTTTAATTTTTTTTTTTTTTTTTTTGGCACCAGTGATGGAAGAGGTGAATGTATCTCTGTCACTTTGCAGTCTTTTTAAAAATGCACACTCTAAGAGCTGAAGTCTCTCTCTAGGTTTTTGGGAACCTCCCAGGGCTTGGCAAAAGTACAACCAAGGTCCCGCCCACCAAAGGTGCTGCTGTGATGAACCAAGCTCCTTCTCAAACACTGCCTACTGCAGCCCAGCCCTCCTCCACCACCCAACCCCCCAGTCACAGCAAGGCACACGCTGACAGCTCCAAAAAGGAGAAGGCATGTGTTTCTAATTCAGATTTTGTTTGTTTCATAGTTCTTTAGTGATTGTACATTTCTAATGTTTGTCCAAGTGAGGGACACTGTGTTACGGAGCACTTTTTTGTTTGTCCTGGATTTGAAACTCATTTCTTTGTTTCCGAACAGAAGTTGCAGATTCAGGAAAGAGCCATCAATGAAGTGAAGACAGCAATCAAGCCATATTACCAAAAGAAGGACATCACCAAGGAGGAATACAAGGAGATTGTACGCAAAGCTGTGGAGAAAGTGAGTAAAACTGAGTGTTTGCTTCTTTCATTTGCCCATTGTTTAAGCCCCTGTACTTAAACAGTTTAGCGGCAGGATATGGACACTTGTTAGCTCATTCCAGTAGATTAGTGGCAGTAGAGAAAAATGTTATATGAGAGCACAATCCTTACTTGTATTTATCTGTCTATAGATCTGGTTACCTCCAAATGTATTTAAGGCCCTCTCTCTCTTTTTTTCAGGTCTGCCATAGCAAGAGTGGAGAAGTGAACTCTGACAAGGTGGCAAACCTTGTTAAAGCGTACGTTGACAAGTACAAGCATGCTCGCAAGAATAAAATGGACAAAAGCTGAAGGAGACTGCATATAACCGTCTGTGCAAGTGCAATTTCTCCAACATAGCCTGTTTGTGCAGGCAGTTAACTGGAGCTCTTGTTTTCATATTGACATGAATGAAGATTTTTATATAGATTGCTTATTTTGTTTAATTTGGATTTGATATAGCGCAAATACCCTTTATTTAATTGACTTTATAGTAACTGCTGTAAACCAGGGAGGCCATGAGTCCCTACCAACTGTGTGTAGCCTCTGGAGAATCCCTCATTAGACTGAGGTTTTGACTGGTGTTGCTTTGCATTAGTATAGATCTCCATTTGGTGGCTCAGGGGAATAACTGGTATTTCTGTATGATATCCAATAGATATGACTGGGTCTCTTTCCTACTTGTTTGCTCACGGACCTTAAGGATAAATTGAGGTTTAAGTCGACCTGTTTGCCCTTTTTTTATATGCATCATAGTGGTCTGGAAATCCTCAATAAATGTGCATTGCCTTTACTATACTTGGACAATATTGCTGCAGAGCAGTGAAGAGGATGTGTCTGTGTGTGGCTGTATTATGTACCTGACTGCTTAAAGGACTTGGTCAGGTTACCAATCAGATATTGAGTGTGTGAGGAGTGGGCAAGACAGATAAAAATTTGGTGCCCATTATTTTGGTAAATTGTGCTGTATAACCACTGTGCTTATTTACTCTAGAGCAATCAAATAAATGAGCTGCTTGTTATCCAGCTGTATGCGTAAGTGTGTGTCTTATGAAAGACCAATTGCAACATGCTTTTGGGTGTGCTGGCTCTAGAGCTGGATCAGATCAGTTCTTGATGTCCCTATTGGCTGTCTCCAGACTCTTTCTCTGCGTATATTTATGTCAGTGGGATTTCTGTGAACGGGGGCCTCATTGGTGGGTTTCAGCTCTGTGTCTTCATATTGTTTGTGAATATTCATGTTTTTAGACATGCCACAACCTTCTATTTATGGTGCCCAACACCAGTCAAAAAATCCTGGGTCTTAACATATAGGGATGTGCTAATGTGCTGCTCAAGGTTACTTGCAATTGGTTAATGAATTTAAATGTTATCTTGGATTTTTTTTTTTTCTGTTTTTGGTGTTGAAGTCATTTTAGGGGTTTTTTTTTAAGCCTGTCTTCTTTTTTCGTATTTCCTTCTTTCTTTTGGTCTTGGTAAAACTGTCCCAGTTTTCACTGTTTGAATATTAATGAACATTGTTGTAATCGCATATTATCTCCAACCTTTTGTCTTAGACATTTTATGAACCAGAGATGTTTAGAAAAATCACTGCAGTATTAAAGATTTATGAAATTGTATCCAGTGTATTGGTACTGAAAGACAAAATCAGATTGAGACACCCTGTACAAATACCTAATTTGTCCATTTTTTCCTGTGTTACTACTCCTTTTCCAATGCCTCACTTTCATATCAAGGTAACATAGTACACAAACCAGACCATTTATGTCATGAAAAAAAAAAAAGATAAAACCCCTGGTCAGAAATTAAAATTTGCCTGGACATCTTAGCCTATGTTCATAGCAGTAATTTATACAGAGTAAGGTGCAGTGTAGTCATTTTACAAATCCTGTTATTGAATTCAAACGTAAGAGTGTAATATGGAGGGGATTTTTTTTTTTCAAATAACTTATTTTTAACTGAAAAAATAAGGATTTTAAAGTATGGAAAATAATAAACGTTTTAAGTTATGAAACAGGTCCAGCATGTGTGAAACTTTTTCACAGAAACATCTGTGTTTTGCAAATATTTAAAGGAATATTTTCATGCTCTGCTGTTGGACAAGGACAAACGAACGAGCACAATGGGGGGAGGGGGGGTGACAAATGTTTCAGTTATTGTATGAATAGCCATTATAATTGATTATTTAAGCATAGTTATTTCATCCAGCTTCTAGACCATTTTTTTCTGTGTTCGTTCTGCCTTCTGTCTATGGTTGGTAATCTCAAGTTTGTACAACGTTCTGAATACTTTTAGTTGATATATTACTTGGCTAAATTTTGTGCACTCTCCTGATTATTAATCTTGGGTTTTTGAATTTAAAAAAGTATTCAGCCAAAACTGGTAATTTCTATGGTCAACAAAAGTTTAAAATTAATTAAATATTTATTGATCTGTATTTTGGACTCTTGGACTCTCATCCATATAGCCTTTTCATTGTCAGCTAAAATCTGGACATTTGCTGTTTTTACAGAGTGAGCTGACACTCATCTGCTCACAAGGGTTTCAGGGATTACATCTGTTCAGAACGAGTGATTTGCATGTTATAAACTAATATAACTTGCATTAAGTTGTAAACTAAAGTGCTTTTATGTTAATCACCACTTCTTTTCGCCATAAACCGAAGACAGATAAACAGAACATCCCCTACCTCTGCATGAGTACAGTGTACTCTCAGCCTAACCCGTCTGAAAAGTCTTTCTCGCTCTTAACTCGTAGCATTGAGTACATAGAAAAGAAAACAGCCCACGTATGTTAAGGTGAGACCATTCACTCTTGTATATTATTTCTTTCTTGCTACATTTATATCTGGTATGATGATTTTGTCAGTAGTACGTGCTCAGACACTCTAGTTATGCCCTTGTCAGCAGGACAAGTATGGTGCACAGTCTAACAATGCATCGACCTGAATTATGCGCAAATTTTAGAGATTCACCTCTGCATATTTGAATTTTCTGTGTTTAGTCTCTCTAAGTTGACAAAGGCTCCTTTACCCACTCGTGAAGATGGCAGATAAAGTCAGTAAATCGGGCTCTTTTTTTCAACAAAGTTTGCTCCTTTCACTCTCACAGGTAGAACTACGTGACCGGGTCTTCACTAGTTTTGCCTGCATATAAAATTACGTGTTTCCTTTTGATCCACAGTATCGCACATGCATTTTTGTTACATAAAATCTAAATTTTATCCGTGTGCTTTTAATGCACAAAATACGTGTCATGCATGCATATTTACAATTTCATAAATCAGACGTAAACGGCAAACATTCATTTCATTATGATCCATGAAACTGCAGGTTTTAGTGTTAGACTGATGTCTCTATATCGGTATAGTAATGAAATTGGTTTATTTACGTATTTGATAGAGCACGCTAGTGTGTCACCTTTATTTTCACCCAAATACACGAGATTAATATTGATTCTAATACAATATGTACATATCTAAAATTATATTAATGTTTCAATAAAATATTTCTGTAAAATGTTTCTTTATGTGTCATTTAGTGAGATAACTATGCGAAGATTCAGGTTTGCTATGATTTGATAGTTTAGGTGCGTTGTGATTTTTTTTTTTTTCTTTACATTTTATTTGCACAGCTGTTTATCTGACGAACCTACCAAACTATGAGAATGAAAGATCAGTTCAATGCATGAAATTGATGAGAGGTGCCACAATAACCTAGCTGTGGAGAGAGTACAAAATGAATCAAGATACGGTGTTTGTAAAAGCTCCTATTTCACTTTCCACTCGGTCACCATTGACCTATTCAATGTGGAAATCGTGCAAAACCGTCCTAAGAAATGTAAGTCGACTTTTTTCCCCATGCGTTTGTCGACTCTAAGCTACTAAAATTGATACTGCCTGTGCGGAACCGCAACTCTGTCAGGTGTACATTTCGCCAGCCACTAGGCGGTGTTATTGTGGCTTTTTGGAGAGCAGTGGCCAAATATTTCATTTTACTATTAGGAGATCTAATGTACATTTCTAACTGTCGTCAGTGACGTCACAACGTGCCATGTCACATGACATGAGTGCTCAAAGATGAATTTATCACGAAATCAAACATAATAGAATTCAGATTCATTTCTTACATTCATTTTATTTTATTGCATTACTTAAAATATTGTGTGTATATTTATATCTATATATATATATATATATATATATATATATAAATAAGAGGTGTGCACCTCTCCCCTAAGACGTATCTGCATACATGGGCTACGACACGATTCAGATGCATTTTAATATGGAAGCATTCGGTGCGATTCGACGCGATGCAATCTGAGTTCTTAGCATTAGTTTAATGTTTAACTTTCATCTTCCACTATACATTAAAGCCAATTCTATAAAAGTGCCATTGCTTACCTTCAAATAGATATCATAAAAGACCAGGGAAGTATTTTTGTTACTTGATGGCACGGGAAAAATTAAAGAAAAATGTACATATCATGCTACGTATCATTTCAGAATTACATGCCATTGTGTTTATTACTTTTCCAATAGACACAGTTGGATAGAAAAAAGACTTAATGCATAAAGAAACATTTTGACATTATTAACTGAAGTCGGTCTCCATAGGCCTCACCAAGCCGTCTCACCAAGTGAGTGCAAAGATTTGTCGTGCTACCGCTGAACTTCATCGCTATTCTACAGACCTTACAAATGGCCAGACTTTTGTCCAGTTTTCCTTCCCACTTATAAAATGTCTTCCAAACTTTAGTTTTTAAATTTGATGGTGCACTGTAAACTGTGTCGGCGTTATAGGACAAGTGGTAATGTTTTTACCTCGCAAGCAACGCTAACGGTACTCTCATAAAAGGTAAAAGGTGAACAGATTTATTAGCGAATGACAGGCGGTGATTTTGAAAGTAACATGAATTGTTACGTTAGATCCGCGAGTCTTTCACAGCCGCTTATATACTAAAGTAGAATTAGCAGCAGAGCTTCAGTCAACCGATTCGTAACTTTAGAATCGGGCCATCGACCGATTCATGGTAAATGTTGATCTATCCAAGGGTCCGCGTATCGATGTAGTCGCATCTTTAAGGTAAAAAAAAGGTTTCCGATTCATATCGGTGAACCGTTACACCCATAATATATATATATATATATACACGCCCCCGCAAACTCCGCCTATTTGTTCTTAAAAATAAATATAGTTTTCATTAAAATAAAACATTTCAATCTAATTATCTATTTATAAACGTAGTCAAGACATGTCCCTTGTTTATAGTTTACTATGTCGAAATTAACCTAAAATATCAGGATAGATAAGGATGATGTTGATGTAACTCACTCACTCTGTCTCACTCATTAGCTGAGCCTAATGAGGGTCGCAGGGGTGCTGGAGCCTATCCCAGTATTCATTGGACAAAAGGCAGGGAAACACCCTGGACAGGTCGCCAGTCCACCGCAGTGATGTATTCCCTGTTATCAGAAATCAACACCTATACAAAGAACTGTACTTAAACGCTTAATTTCAGTAGATTTATGATTTGAAATTAATGTGTTATGTTGTGTTCTTTAGAAAAATGTCCTTTTTGCATTTTTATAGAATATATGATCTGTCGCTCCAAGTCTTTGTGTTTAGACAAGAAAAATGCAAAAAAGCATAGACATATACTTTTCTGAGTCACCAAGAATATGTGTAATACAGCTGTATAATTTCCATGTTTTGTACTCCAACAAATTTTCACATTCCAGTGTCAACAACCCACTTCCAGACCAGTCTGATCAAGATCTTACTGAATACTAACATTCAGTCTGACACGCTGGAACTTTTCGATAATGCAAGTGGATCAGTACCTCCACTTGAAAAGGAGTCATTATTAGGTGCCCATGATCTGGGGAACAGGTACAGACAGTGCTTAAATAGACAGATACAGGAGAGCAATAATACAACATTTAAAAAAATAACAGACCTGCCTCACCATCTCTTGGTCATTTCAGTTAGTAAGTTTTTCTCCTCTTCGCTTTTTCCCCTTTTGTTTTTACCAACATCAACACCATCACTTCTTTTCTCTTTTGTTCTTTCTCTCCGAGATACAGCCAGAGAAAGACAAGTAATCTGAACACCTTAACCTCTGAATGTGATTCTCTCACACAAATGGTCATGAACTTTATTGGGCTTGAGAACATTGTAAAAACAAACAAATTGGGGGGGGGGGGGGGGCAGGCACACAAATGTTCAAGTATGGACAGGCATCAGCTCTGAGCTCTAAAACTGACACAGATAGAGGAGTAAACAGAAAAAAATCAACAACTGAAAAAAACTCAACACATCAAACAAAGGCAAAAAATGTTCAGTCTTTTATTTAAAAACTATAAACAGTCACCAAAGTAAATAAAGCCAATCTATAACAGACTGTTAGGTATATGTATATCGCACACCCTACTGACACTGCAGAGATGGTGAAGGGGAGGTGTCCCCGCTTGGATGCTAACACAACAGGCAGTGATAAATGTTACACAACACAGCGGAGAGAGGACAGTCTAGGGGACCAGCAGCCGGAATGTGGCATGGGTTTAATGAAAAAAAAAAAAATAGTACAATAAAACTCCACACTATATTAAGATAGAAAAAAGCAGTGAAGAAAATATCATACCTGCACAGAAAGCAAATAACACAGGAGAAAACCTGTATAAAACTCCATGTATTTAAACCAATTTACAAATACAAAAAGAATCAGTTTGGGCAAAGGACTCGTACTGTGACTGATACCGTGGATACATGTTCAGAGGGGAAATACCTTCAATAGTTGTCTTTTTTTTTCTTCTACAAAATGACATGAGATATATTATTCATACTCTTTCAGCCAGCAAAATGAGTTCTACAAGTTATCATAATACAAAAAAAAAAAAAAAAGAAATCACAGTTCCACAAAAAACTGTTCCCTGTCCCCCCTCCCCAAACTTTACAGCATCAGTACCTTAGCAGAATTATTTACAGGGTTAAAGTACATTCATCCACTGCTGAGCATAGAATCACATTTCTTACAAGTAACCAGGGATTGATAAAAAAAAAAAAAAAAAAAAAGGAAAAATAATAACAAAACTTAGGTGAACCTACCAAAGTAATGCTTCTGTTCCTCCACAGAGAAAGAGCTCCAGTGGCCGCAGCGGCATGAAAGGGTTTTATTTTCATATTTATTAACAATATTTACAAGATTTTTTTTTCTCATTTAATCATATTGGTATTTATTTCCATAATAAATAAGTGAAAATATAATCGGCTCAAGTAAGAAAAACCAAGCTATCAAGTTCTAAAGAAAACAATCTAGCCACTCCTCCTCTTTAGTCCCAACCACCTCATCCTTCTCAAAACCCTCCCCCTCATCCTCCCCCACCCCAAAAAGAACCCTTTTACCCCGTTAGCCTATGGCCACTCTTCCAGGGTAGAAAAATGTGCTCGTATGGGGGTGTGATTAGAGTGTGTGGAGTGGGCGGCTGGTTTCTCAGTGGCTGGTGGAAGACCCGTGGCAGTTTGTGGGGAGTGAGGACTCCAAGTGTAGACGTAACGCAAGGAGGGATGAGGTGGAGGTGTAGAGGAGAGGAGAAGCTTTCCCCCGTGGCCCTAAGGACACTGGGCGTTGGTTAGCCAGCCCAGCAGGAGAGGAGCTGTTCCTTGTGTGTGTGTGTGTGTGTGTGTGTGTGTTTTTGGGTTGAGCTGGGCTCACGCCTGCAGAGAGTGCGTCAGTTCGTAAAGGCATTTGGCGAGCGTGGTGGAGACCTCCATATTACTGAGCGCCAACACAGACAGGTGACCCTCGTGCCGTTTTACCAACCTGCACAAACACACAAACGCATTATCACAACACACGCAAAGTCACTCTCTCCGAGGTAAAGCTTTGAATTGAAGAGTGCAATGGAGAGCCGACCTGCAGTCGACAGTATTACACTGAGAGAAATCAAAACAAGAAGAGCAATGGGTGAAATGTGCAGCTCTAGTCCCAAAAGAATTAAATGTAAGACCAAGTTCATTTGCATAAAAGGAAAGTTTTCAAAATAACAAATGTAGGCCACCACATCAAGTGGCTAAATAAGGGCTGTCATCAAAACAAAAACAAGGGTTGAATTTTGTCTAAGGACTTAATCACATTAAGCACTCTTGAACTTAGTTGCTTTCTTTCAGGACTTGCAATAAATGGTCTCTACACATGAAATTAGACTGTCAGCAACTTACTGTCGTCCGCAGTCTGAGTGCTTGGCGATGTTCTTCAGCGTTAAGGCAGCTGTTAATCTGATGTGTTTAGTCATTGGTCCCTCTTTGTCGTCCTGAGTAAGAGAACAGACAGTGAGCAGTCAGTCAGGGTCTTTGAAAATAAAGGATAAAAAATTGAATGCTGCCCCACTGTGTAAACCAACAGGTTTTGAGACTTTTTATGGACCATGGAGATAACAGTGATCTGTGATGTTACTGAGTGTTTTTTTTTTTAGAGTACATGCAGGTTACTGTTAACCTCTCATATCGGTGTGTGTGTGTGTGTGTGTGTGTGTGTGTCACTGAGTTTCTGAATACCACACTTCACATGTTACCTGTGATTAACCCTTCCTAATATCTAGCTGCATAAGGGCTAGTTCCACTGGGGTCTCTGAAGACTGAGTTAACTGTGATCTGCGTGTGTCACTTACGGTGAAGTCTCTGAACACCAGATTGCGAGATCCACGACGAAGTGCCATCAGAGCAGCGCTGGGGTGGTTAACCATGGCTTTCTGTGCTCTGAGCGCAGGGCTACTCACTGCCACTGGGGGAGACCTAGAAACAAACAGAAAACACAGTCTCACACACACAGAGTCTTATGTAAAACACCTCAAGAGGACATGGTCACATACAGATTCAACTCGGAGACAGTGAGACACACGGCACCAGCTGCTCTGGGTTTAAATGTTTTGCTAATGAAAAGCTTGGATTGCTAAGGTACTACATACTTGGAAGTTTTCTGATTGCCGCCTTGCATTTGTTCCTCCAGTTTGAGTCCAGCTATGAGGGCATCCCTGGAGCAGTGCTTATCCTGTAAACATACATGCACACATGGTTACTGATACTGACTTGAGTTATACACCCAAACGCTTTGAACTCTCCCTGATACACACATCACCCAAATCTGCTGACTGCTGCAGACTATGTGAAAATGAACCCTTCCTTCCTTAAGTGGAAAGAGTATAAACACAGAGGAGGGGCACATAAGAGAGAGAAAGGGAGAGTGAGAGAAGAATCCTTGCCTGTAAGTGTGTAATAAAGGATAGTCTCTGTCTGGGAAAAGGTTCACAGCCTTCCCACTGACACTGTCCAGGATATGTCTCCTTACTACCATGCTGTGTGGCAGCGTGGTAGAAAACCTGCGATGGCGTCTCAAACCACCTACAAAATAATTACACCAAATCAACAGCCAGCTTCAGACACAGCAACCAATCATCTCTCAGATAACGAAACAGCGACAAAGGGCTAAAACCATTAATACCGCCATCAACATTCTAAAAATAGCACACCACTGTCCGTGTGATTATGTGTGGTTAAAATCAAAAAGACAAATGTGAGAAGTTCTACAACAGCATCCACCACAGTAACCTACTGGGGTTGTTCCATGAGTAACAAAGATGAACAAAGAGCAAATGTTAAGTTACCCCAGCAGTCTACAGTACACTGACTGACGCAGTGATGGGCCTTACCGTTTACATGACTGCCACAAACATTTAAAGTTCTGCCCGGGTTTGCGTATCTGCTCTGGGGGCAGGGGTGGGGCTTGCGGGGTGTCTGGCGGAGGGGCGGGGCTTTGACTGCTTCCTTGTCCAGGTTGCAGAGCGGAGGAGGGAGCTTGCGTGGACACTGCATGCTGCTGCTGTTGCTGCTGCTGCTTGGTTAGAGAGAGAGAGAGAAGGAAAGATAAAAACTGAGAGTGAGGGGAACTCTGAGACTGCCTGGAGCACAGACGTGGACAACTCCACTACAATGACAGGGCAGGTTTCAATGTTTGTAGAGTCGTATCTGTGTATTGTGGTAATAACTGATTGCTTCAGTTCTCATAACTGGCTGAGGATCCCTGTATTCAAAAGAGCGTTCAGAGGCGCTCCAGACTATCTAATCTCCTAATGGAATGGAAATGAGCTTTAGACTCTTCACTTCGTTGTAGCTGAGTCTAAAGTAACTTAATGTGTGAGATTAAAATGGGCACTGTGGTAGGCTTGCAAAACACAATTTTCTTTTTCTCTCCAGTTTCACAAAAACAAAACTGTTTCCTGTTGTATGTCTCAAACCTCACAGTATCAGTACCTTAGCAACACAGATAATCAAACCACTAGTGTGCACTCTCAAGGTCGGCTGAGAAGAAAAGAAGTCTATTAATGTTCACTCACTCAGAATAAAACCAGGGGAATTTCATAATATCCTTTAATTACATGCACTGAATACATTTCAGAGTCTACAGCCTAAATTAAACACTGGCACACTGGAATATTTATAAGCTCTTCCCAGAGCTCTGGAATGCAAAAAATGCTACTTAGAAATCATGAATTTTATGCATTATTAATTTCAGGATTCATAATGTGAATAAAATAAGACATGCTTACAACCTCTTGTACAGACTGTGTTGTTAAAAGGGCTAGAGGGGGAGCAAATCACCTGAACGGTAGCTTCCGGAAGCAGCGCTAGCGTGCTGGCTTTCTGCTGAGCTGCATTCTCTATTGCTACTTTGGCTACTGTGCTTGGGTCTGCCCCGGCGGGCACTGCCACCATGGTGGCACTGCTGCCAGCATTGTTCGGGTCACTGATCGTGACGATCCTAACGCCCACTTTGCTGGGGATGCCTGACGACGCGTCCTCCACCGGTCGTTTCAGCGTCCTACTTTCACCTGTACCGTTAGTAGGCGGCAAAGACGCTTCGGGCCCTGTGGCATTCTGGGAGTTTGTGCTGGTGGGGGGTTGGGGTGGGGGGTGATGGTAGGGGGGTGGTTGCCTGGCAACAGGAAGGTCAGAGTTTTGTATGGAGGGTCCATTTGAGAGTTCGGTGCCATGGATTGCATTTTTGGGCCCGTTGGCCAGCCGCTCGGCCAGCTCTGCTTTGGCAGTGTCCTGTTGAGGGGGCGGGGCTAGACAGTCTGAGTTGGGCGTGGCCCCATGAGCTTTCATGGCCAAGGCCACCTCACCATTCCCCATGTGTTTGGAAGCTTTATGATTTGGAATGTTTTTGCTTAGGTGGGCATCAGATGCGCTGTCATCTCGCTCAAAGTCACACACCCCGTTCACCAGTTTTCTGGAGTCAGGGGTTGGGACTGTGGGTTTCCCAGTGGTGGGCAATTGGCTGGGCTCCATGGCCGGACCGTTAAGAGTTTCTGGTTGGCTGTTCCCTGAGTGGTACGGAGGTAGACCTGACTCATCAAACTTTTTCCCATTCAGCAGTTTGGCCACCGGCCCGTCTGACTGCGATGTCTCCCCATTGCTGGTCCTGGCGCTGCCTTCGGCAACTAGGGAGTTCTCCATCACCTCGATTTTCCGTTCATGGATGTGCAGGCCTGTGGCATCTTTAGCCTCTTCCTCCTTTTGGCAGATGATCTTGTCACCTCTGAAAGGTGGAGTAGGGGCAGGACAGGGCGCAGCCTGCTGCTGAGGCAGGGGAGGGGTCAGTCCTTGCACCTGCAGGCCGAGCGTAGGTTGGGCAGCACTGACAGACAGGCCTGGCTGAGAAGGGATCGATGCCCCCTGTGTGAAGCCGGGGTTTGGCACAACCGCGAATGTAACCTGGCTAGAGGGCGGAGCTTGCAGAATGGAGGCAGGGCTGCTGGTGGAGAGGATCTGGCCTGGGAGGATGGAGATGGGCACCGTCTGTACAGAGCCCTGTGTCTGCAACGAGCTCTGCACCAACTGGACATTTAGCTGTGGTGTTTGTGCAGTCACCGGGCCGCTATTAGCCACCTGGTAAACCACCTGCGGACTGGGAGCACTGGTGCTGCTGGGAGGAGGGACCTGGGGTGCTGGAAGAATGAGTTTCCCTCCAGGGGTGGAGGGGCCACGCTTTGGAAGCAGTAACTGTTTGATCAGACTGGACTCTGTGGAGGTAGGCTGGGCAGGAGGCTGGGGAGGATGGAGCTGTAGCTGCTGCTGTCGTTTTACCGACAGCATCTGACTGACAGTAGGGGGCGGACCTTGGGCCTGGGGCGGAGTTGAGGGAGGGGCCAGCGCCTGTGGGTTGGGTGGGGTGTTAGGTTGACATGGTGATGGGGAGGCTGAGGGCGTGGGTGTTGATTGAGTGGTGAGCTGGATGGTGGGAGCATTCGGCATGTTGGAGGGGTTGGCCAGCACAATCTGGTGGATGGCAGGGGCAAATGCGGGATTGGGCTGTGGATTTGGACTGACAATGACCACACTTTGTTGCTGCGGATGGGGAGGTTGCGTGGGGTGAGGGGGTTGCGTTTGAGGGGCAGGCTTAGGCGCAATGTTCTGGAACGTCACCCGAGGACCCTGGGCACCCTGAACTCCTGCCACTGTAAACACCTGACCTCCTGCGACCAGTGAGGAGCACGGAGCACTGGCATACTGGGGTGGTGCCAGAACCACCGCCTCTTGTGTCGGAGGCGACGCTAGCTGGCCTTGCTGTGGGGTGGCTGGTTGGGGAAGACGAGGACCCCCTGGCGGACACCCCTGCACCCTTCCAGTGAAGACGTGGCCCTGTTGTGCTCCCTGCTGGAACAGCGTGACTGGTGCATGGTGCAGCACCGGCTGCTGGGTGGGCGTAGCTGGGCTGTGGTTGGGAACAGCAGCAGTGGGGATGGAGCTCTGGATCATGGCTGTTTTGAGGATGTCATTGGGTCTGGCTGCAGGAGCTGGTGGAGGAGGCCTGGGGGCTGCCAGGGCCGATGGGTGAGTGTGCGCAGCTCCTTGTACACTGAAGGCCACCTGTGGTGCTGCCTGACTGGCAGTAAGGCTGGGCGCTGGTGCCCGCACAAACTGGCCACCCCCACCAGGGGGCAGAGCTAAACAGAGGGAGAAGGGGAGAGAGAGAGAGAGAGAGAGAGGAGGGAGAGAGGAAATTAGAGGAGACAGTGTGAAATTAGTTGCATTGGAAGCTGAAAAACTAGTGTCACTACTGCTATTCTGCAATGCCAACAAACTCTACACATCCAATTTAAGAAGCAGCCACACAATTAATCTAACGGTGTCTGGAATGAGGTGGTATCTGTGTGTTTGTGTGTGTGTGTACCTGGAGGTTGAGCTGGCGGATGTTCTGCTGGGGTTTCATGTTTGAGTGGTGGTGCTTGGCTGCCCTGTGATTGCTGCTGTTGCTGCTGGTAGTACAGCTGAATGGGGAGAGGGATGGGTCTCCGCCTGACCCCCACTACATGGATGTGGGCCTGGCCGTTAGTCCTCGGGTCCTCAACCCGCTTTACTGTGTGATTAGGGAATATTGTCCTACAAAAAAAAAAAGATACAGACTTAAATTTACATTCAAAACTCTTTAAAGCACATAGCAGATTTAGTCACTATGGTGTTTATGGGTTGTTTCCACTCGTTTATATTCTTAATTACTGTATGTTAGAGGGGACTAACCTCAGGCATTTGTAGAAGCCCGAGGAAGTGAGGATGCCTCCACGTGCCATCTTACTGCAGGTAGCCAAATAATCTGAGTACATCTCAGTGCGTGACACTGAGCCCTCAGGGCTCACCTCAAAGTGTGCATTCAACCTGCAGACAGACAGACAGACCTATCATTTACTATTTCCTACTGAAAGAAAGAAGGAAAGAAGGAAAGAAAGAAAGAAATAGGGAAAGAAGGAAAGAAACAAACTCACCACTGGGCTGTAAACTTCTCCCCGTCTATCTCAACAATACCTGGAGGTGGAGTGGACTGGACTGGAGCTCTTGGCACTACAGAAAGAGTTAATTACTCACTTAAAAAAACAAAAAAACTTAAAACAATTTCAATGTCTTGTTCCTATGGTAACCCTACACTACAGTGACTATCTTAACAAGACATGCTGCCTTCTTTGACCACTGGGAGGCAGTGCTAAGTCATATTTCTACTTATATTTTAGAAGTCACTAAACCGTAGTATTCACAAAGGCTGACAGAACAAGTGTTTACAGAAACCCACAAAGCAAAAGCCAAGCACTGCAATTTCACAGCAAAGCTACGGCCTGGTAAGCATGCTTAGTGCTAGTGTTTTGTTTTTGATGAGAGAAGACTGCCTTGCCTGTCCCAGGGGTAGCCTGTATGGAGGGGGGAACATGCTCAACGAGCTGAGGCCGGACCTCAGCCACCTGACTGCTGGAGCTCTGGTGCTCAATGAGTTTGACTGCTGTCAGAGCATCAGGTCCAAACGTGTGCAGGTCCACAGATACCAGCCTCACCAGCAAATCTGCACAGAAGATACACACACGTTTCATTAGATTTTAGTTACACGGCAGAGCTACAGTGGCACATCTAAACATGATTTGTGTCATTTCTGGCATATTCTGTTGGAGGCCAGTGAAGACTATGGATTAGTTCTATGAATAAGTGTGTGACTGACAACCAGTTTTACAGAGCCGTACGACCCCCCCCCCCCCCAAAAAAAGGTAATAAAGAGAGAAAGAGTTCTCTGAATTTCAGTCAGGTGGGGGGAACATGACAGTAGGGTACCCTCATACCTATGCTCCTGTCCACGGAGGCAATTTTGGAGCAGGTGATTTCTCCCAGTTCAGCTAATTGGTACAGAACCTCCAGAGAGGAGATGACCAGCATGACATCGGGTAAGGTGAGCAGGGTTATAACCTCTTTGTATGACTCCTGATCCACATACTCACAAATCAGAACCCCATTATCTTCCACTTTACTCAAATTGCCCAATATCTCCATCGCTGAGAGAGAGAGATAAAAGGAGAGAGAGAGAATGAGAAAAGATGAGGATACCTGTGTCTCACATCATCATATTATAGCCAATGACACCAACTCTAACCCTGTGATGACACTTTTCTGCTGAGTCTATGTGAGAAGTACTTAAAAAAACCCCAATAATAATTCCAGCTTACAGCCTGATAAAAGGCTCTGATGCATTTTCTGTACTGATGCCTTTGGGACATTTGCTTTGCTCAATTTAACCATAAATTCAATAGCGCATTGCTTTAGTAGTCATGGATTTCCCTGCTTATCTAAGGTGGGGCACCTAAGTGTTTTTTCAACCGCCTGAAATAAATAGAACGCATCAGAGTTGTTGTTTTTTTAATTCTTTTTTAAATCAACCTTAAAACTTTTTGGCTTTCTCTGCTGCAGTGTCTGTGGATATGCAGTGTGCTAGGCAGTAGACAGCACAGAGTAACAGAGTGACACCTGATACCTGCTATAGCATTCGCTGCAGTGCCTGTTTCACGTGCTGGTGTGTACTACCAGATTTGACATTCTAACTTCTGGATGTTAAGGCGGCTATCTGAATCTTTTGGAATCTTGACCACTGCAGGGACCTGCTGTCTCTAAAAGGTGGGTGAAAGGTTCTGTGCCTATACAGCTGACATGTGCTTATTTTACAGTGAAAATGATCATGTGTTGACTGACAGCCTTTATGATGCCAGCTCATTTTATTTTCGTTGTGACAACACGAAAGACAACATGGTTTTTTAGTGTGAGGATGAAAATGAAGAATTTTGCAAAAATGCACAGTTCGTGTATCAAATGACACAAAGGTTAACCCCAAACCTGTCAGCTGCTACAGGAAGGGTGGCACAAATATACCCTCAAACCCCTGCCCACCCACGACCTAAACCCTTAAAAAAAGAGAGTGAGAAAAAGAAAGAAAAAAAAAAAAAGGCTCTTACCTCTCATTTTCAGGAAGCGGTCTTGTGACAGTAAGCATTTGGTGATGGTGTGGAACATTAGATGGGTAGTCCGAAAATCAACAGGGTCCAACTGAAGCTGTCGACAAAACGAGGATAAAAGTTTACAGGGTCTCTGCCTGGCTGCTGGCCCAACATCAAAGACACTAAAACTTTCACCTCGCAAGGTGACAACAGGAAATAAAAACAAAAAAAAAAAACAAACAAAAAACCTTACAGTAAATCTACCTAATACTCATCATTAAAAACATGCCCGACTTCATAGGAAGTGCTTTAAATGGATTTGGGAGACTGGATGTAAGTATTTAAGATGCAGGGGTACGGCCGGTGTGGGGGGCTGACCTCTGCGGCCACGTTTCCCAGCGTGTCCAGGCCGAGCTGTCTGAGGGAGATAAAGCTGCAGTGGGCACACAGGAGGAGGAAACGCAGGCAGGTCCGGTTGGCAGCCAGCAGTTTGACGTTAGCCTCTTCAAACGACAGGTTTCTCAGAATAACAGCCACCTGCAACACACGCTGGCCCTCCAGATCTCCGATTCCCACGCCACGTGGCGGATGGAAAAGCCAATCGCGCTGTTCTCCGCACTCAATGCCATCTGAGACAGAAACACAGCGTGGGACAAACACATGTTTCAAACTGCCTCCTGACTCCTCAGCAACATTTTAAACATCACAGAACTTCTTACATCAGCAAAAGACATAGATTCAAATTCCATTAAACCAGCAGAAAAATGACCGCTGCAATATTCTTTTGTATCGTAACACAGTAACAAATGTAATTGCTCTTCTATATCACAGACAGCCTGTGAGGTGAGGACTCTGGATATGAAATGTTTTCAGTTGACACTACACACAGACCAGAGTGTGATTTGAGTCCACCTACCCTGTGGAGTGGAGCTCTTATCAGACACCAGATCTTTCACTTCTTTATCCTCCACCACATCCTTCCAGAACTACACATACAAAAATCAAACATTTAGAGCGAGGCAGAGACATTGCATCTCACAAATATTAAAGTAAGATATTGGAACTAAAGCTCTGACCTTCGTGAAGTCTCGTGATGTCTTCTCCCTCCAGTCCGTTCCAAACACAGCAGAAAAACTTCCTAATGCTGCAAGCACAACCCCACAATCACGCACGCATGCACGCACACACACACACACACACACAGCCATTAGGAGAGTGTGAAGCACCAGACCACTGACAAACTGTCTGAGTGGCTCAGTCGCTCCTTAAAGGAGCAGTTCACCCTTATTGATATATGGGCCTATTTTGACTGTTACCTTGCACTTAAACTGTATCAACAAAATTCTTCTGATGCATTATTTTAGTACATCAATATTAACCAATGTTTTTTTGTTTGTTTCCATTTTAATTATATCAGTGTGTCTTTTGGGGGATACCCGATCTGATCAAATATAGCTTTACTTCCAGTCTTAGCGACTAACAGTCTAAAAGTACTAAAAGCTGCTCTTTTCTCTCATGACCACAATATTAGAGATTACACGCCATAGCCTATATAAAACCTGCACATGAAAGCCATCTGAGCTACTGACAAACACCACAGTGAGATTTCTAATGAATCTACTGACAAACGCCACAGTGAGGTTTCTAATGAATCTATTGACAAACGCCACAGTGAGATTTCTAATGAATCTACTGACAAACGCCACAGTGAGGTTTCTAATGAATCTACTGACAAACGCCACAGTGAGGATTCTAATGAATCTACTGACAAACACCACAGTGAGATTTCTAATGAATCTACTGACAAACACCACAGTGAGGTTTCTAATGAATCTACTGACAAACACCACAGTGAGGTTTCTAATGAATCTACTGACAAACTCCACAGTGAGGTTTCTAATGAATCCACTGACAAACGCCACAGTGAGGATTCTAATAAATCTACTGACAAACGCCACAGTGAGGTTTCTAATGAATCTACTGACAAACTCCACAGTGAGATTTCTAATGAATCTACTGACAAACTCCACAGTGAGATTTCTAATGAATCTACTGACAAACGCCACAGTGAGGTTTCTAATAAATCTACTGACAAACACCACAGTGAGATTTCTAATGAATCTACTGACAAACTCCACAGTGAGGTTTCTAATGAATCTACTGACAAACGCCACAGTGAGGATTCTAATAAATCTACTGACAAACGCCACAGTGAGGTTTCTAATAAATCTACTGACAAACACCACAGTGAGATTTCTAATGAATCTACTGACAAACGCCACAGTGAGGTTTCTAATGAATCTATTGACAAACACCACAGTGAGATTTCTAATGAATCTACTAACAAACACCACAGTGAGGTTTCTAATGAATCTACTGACAAACTCCACAGTGAGGTTTCTAATGAATCCATACGTCAACGAGTGAACGCTCCCTTTAAGGAGGACGCTATAAAGGACTCCCTGTAGGAGGCTCTATAAACTGCCAGACCTTAATAACTCCTGCTGTTGTAGCAGAGACTGACAGGAGAGCTTTTCATCAGACACAAACAAACGTGTGAGAGTTTTCTGCCCATACAATTAGGCAACTTGCAGACAGAGAGACTCATACCCAGAGTGCGCGTGCCAACAACCTCAGACATCCATACAGACAGCCTCTCCATTTCCTCTGACCAGCACAAAATACTGCTCTACAGACTTCAGTTTATCACACTAACGTCAGAAATGCCAAGATAAACAATACCACATGAGGACATTTCCTACAAAAATAGTTCCTTTTCTCATTCACTTGTGACTGTGTTTTTTTGTGCTTGCCAGTTGAGAGAGAAAGAGGGAGAGCAGCAGAAGAAGAGAGGAAGAGAGAGAGAGAGAGAGAGAGAGAGAGAAACCGCTAAACTGTCAGTTAAAGGCTTCAAACAGGTGCACAGAGGATGAAAGAGAAAAAAAGACGACTGGAAGAACAATTCCCCTCACGTTAGACACACTGAGATCGAGTTCAAAGGAGCAGCACTCACACGAGCACAACCTAACAGACGCATACAAGCCACTACACACAGGTAGATAAAGCCACAATTCTTCATTGTTTGGGGTTTTAAAAGCAGCAATATGGCATTTACATTGAGCCTTAAAGGATATCCTACAGTGCTTTGTCTATGCATGCTCCCCTCCCACTGGCTGACACCAATGT
Organism: Chanos chanos; assembly: GCF_902362185.1. Taxonomy (NCBI): domain Eukaryota; kingdom Metazoa; phylum Chordata; class Actinopteri; order Gonorynchiformes; family Chanidae; genus Chanos; species Chanos chanos. The sequence continues at coordinate 16,852,907 of NC_044495.1, forward strand.
TCAACACACTCATACTGCTTGAGCCCGTGCAGCTGAGAATTAGTGTGTCACATGTATCATCTGAGGACACGCTGTTAGTGACTGCTCACATACTGACTCCTTACACACCTCTGGAGTCAAAGAAAACCCATTTTCAACCCGAGAGAAAAGGGTAATTCTGTTCTTAAACAGTGAAATGAAAAGAAAATAATGCTCCAGTGTTCTCCAGGTCATTCCAACAGCCCTAACCTAACACTTTCCAGGAATAACTTGGCCGCAGCCAACACGCAGCAGCCAAATATGTACAGCATACACATCTCTCAGTATAATGTCTGACACACGGTGAAAAAAGAAACAAATTCCCACTTAAACCATAAACAAAACGTGCACAATTCAGCTACGGACCCAGCAGCACAGGAGTTACCTGCCAGATTCAAAAAATATTTCGCGCGTGATTAAGTAAAAAGTGAAGCCAGAAGCACCCCCCCTTCCCAAACCCCATCAAACATTATCTAATGCATCATTAATCCAATTTCAACCTCTTTAAATGGTCATTTGTAAGGGCAGCAGCTGTTTTGCTTGGAGTGTTTGACAGAGGGGCAGAGCTAACCGCCTGTGAGAGTTTAAGGCTGAGAGTAGATGAGACTGTGAATGAGAGGGAGCGAGGGAGAACACGTACAGTCGTCGAACACGCCGGTGTGGGCCAGCAGCAGCGTGATGAGTCGCGGCTCCTTCTCTAGCTGCATCACGTGTTTACTCTCGTTGGACAGTAGAGTGCAGACGTTGATGGCAAAATCCACCTCGTTGGGCAGCCCCGACAGCAGGGAGAGCACCAGTTTATTATAATCACACGGTGGGACAAACTCCGTGGACAGTCCATAGCTTTGGCGGAGATAGTCTGTCAACCAAGAGAAAGAGAGAGGATAACAGTTTAGGAAAACAAGAATAGGAAAATAGAAATCTTTCTCTTTTGGGTCTGGTTCAATTTGTTGATTTATCCTCTCAGGTCTCTGCAGCAGTTAAGAGATGCATGTCCCACATTTTGATGTATTCAACTTGAAATGAGAAATAAGTCCATCTACAACATCTGTTCAAAGGCCAGATTTGTCTGACAGAATATAGTGACACACACACAGGCACAAATGTGTGGGCGCACTCACACACCGCACACTCACACCAGGGGCATTTTCTTTCCACATAACTGGAGTAAAGAGCTTGAACATGCTGGCAGAGCTCCAGACTAACCCAACACAGAGCAGTGGTTTACACACACACACACACACACACACACACACACACATTACTTACAGCCTGCTGGTCAGACACTCTAACACTGCAGGGAAAATACACTCCAATATATGCCACCAGAGACAAGCATTTTGCTCTCTTCCCTTCATATACAAACACAGAATCAAACACAGACCGAGCGCAACTCAAAACAGGTACATTAGCTGATGTGAGTGCGCTTTCAGACACCAAGTGTGATAAATAAGGATATGAGTCAGAGCTCAGAGCTTATGTCATCTGGTAGCAGCATCAATAGCCAGAAGGCAAAGCACTTAAAGCCGCCACTGAATTGCCCAGATTGAGCAGCCAGTGAAGTCTGGTAGCTGTGAAAGAAGCGTATAGTGTGTGTGTGTGTGTGTGTGTGTGTGTCTGTTACCTGATACAGTGTGTTGCTGGTAGTTGTAGGAGCAGGGTATTGCACCGATTGGAAGCGATGGTTTGGGGTTTCCAGGCTGAACCTCCTCATCATCCTCCCCAAAATGATGGACTTTCTCATACTTCTCTAAATAACTGTGAGAGAGAGAGGGAGAGAAAGGTTGAATAAAAGATAAGCAGCAGCTGAATGTGCACAAGCATGCAGGACGCACTGACTCCCACCGCTCTCATACATTCAAGGCCAGCCTGGTCCTTATAGTAATACAGCCGTCCAGAATGACACTTCATCAGTAGAGAACACACAACAGCAAAGAAAAAAAGACTGCATTCTTCTTCAGCATAACTGTCAATGAAGCCAAATTCCTTCACTTCTCAAACAAGCCTGTATCTCTGGTTTGTCTTCACCATATGTAATAGTTCTTTTGAGACTGGACTTTAAGCAATGATCAGAAAAATTAACACAGTTACGACTTCCAGCTAAACATCAGGCAGACTGTAGTGATAAACAACAAGTCACTAAGAAATGCACACACACACACAGAGAGTAGTGGGATGTGTGACAATAGGAGAGCATGACATAACTCAAAAACCGCTGGTTCACTCCCATCACACACAGATTCAAACTGCGGATGGGTGATTCACTCAAACTTTCTCTTTCTTCCTCCGTCTCTCTCATTCACTCACACACAGACACACCACACGTTGTAGCACAGCCACAATTCATAATGTTCTCCCACTGGAGCCCAATGACAGTTGGCAGATAACTCATTGTCCTCACTCAGTGAACACTGCGTATCCGTTCCACTCACACAACACATCACACGCTTCTCCTTTCCTCTCCTCTACACTTCTTTCCACATGTCTCAAACGGGGAGAAAGCCACTTTCAGCTCAGAGAAACCCACAAACCCCAGGCTGACACCAAAGGCTTCAAAAACAAAAGTGATACTTGAGGTAATGATCAATTTTGACATGTTGCATACATGGGCTAAATTAGGCTAACGATTTGAGCAGACATAAACAACACAGGCAAGTGGGACAAAGAGAGAAACTCATGGTTGTTGACAGTGGAATTCATCTGCTGGTCCAGTCCCGCCTGAACATTGCCCCGTGTGTTGAGGAGATCAGAATGTTAGGGGAAGCTAAACTGAATAGGGTTTAAAATCTTAAAAGCTTTTATAACCACTATATTACAAACAAAGCCAAGCGCGGGCTATTAGAGCTTGTAATTTATCCACAATCATTTGATCACCTTCTAAAAAAAGGTTAATGTGACATTCCAGAGTGGTCTAGACAGAGTGCTCTTAGTTCAGAGCCATGAAGCTCTGAGGGTTTCACAAGTGTTTAGAGAGTCGATCCAGCCAACACACGGCACAAGCTCAACACGTCTCATCAAAAAAAAAAAAACTCAAAAGGTTCAAGTCAGAGGATACTAACGCAGACAGATGTGTCAAAACACAGCTTTCAACCTCAACCACAAAGCCGTTGTTTCGGAGCAAATACCACAGCAGTCAGCACGAGAATCTGCCCACTATTGAATATCTTGAGTAATTTAGTGGCTTTGTTTCATTTGGGTTGTGGTTCCACTATTAACGCACACTCAGAGGAATTAAAGTCATGAGCAATGCTGCACTCACAGAACAGCCCAGCACGTGACTCAGTGTGTGAGGGCCCCTGGGCCGCATGGCAGAGGTAATCCCCCAGCCGCTGCACTCACACACACACACACACACACACACACTATAAATACCCAGTGCTCTACACAAACTCATCAAACATCATGTGCCTGCCCCACTCCCCACGCCTCAGCACAGCTGCTCACTGCTCTCTACACAAAGCTGTTTAGCTGATCAAACAAGGAAGGATTTAGGTAAAGATCAAGGTGCTTAGATGACATAACTCATACACTAGTGGGTTAATGAGACTGTGGGTTGAACGTTAAAAAACTCAATGCCTAATCAGAGTCATTTACCAAAAAAAACATCTCAAAATACACAGAACCCCTCATATTTGTGTGCTAGAACACACCAGAGGTGCAATTTCCTCTACAAAGCCTTGGCCAGAAAATGAGCACTTTGCTAACAGCGTAAGTACACAGAGAATTCATGATGGTGAACAGTAAATCATTTGTCAGTGCATAATAAGGAGAAGCCCTATGGGAGTGTGTGGCGTCCTCACTGCTGGGTCCCAGTGCTGACCCACTGACTGAGAAGGGCTGAGATGTAGGTTAATGTGCTTTAAACTGGGGGACATTTCCTCCTGCCACTGCTGAAGGGAAAATAAGCGTCAGTCTCTGACCAACAGAGGGCTAAACATGACTGAAGTGCCAGGGTACTAACTAAATAACCACTAACACCTTCATCGATCTATTTACACATGCCTGCACCCTCCCTAAAGCTTAAAACCTCACATTTAATGCCTCAATATGATAAGAAGTCACAGTGCACACTGCCCTCTGCTGGATATATGCACTCACCCACCCACAAATACACACCACACACAGACACACACACAGACACACACACAGACACACAGCAAAAGTGGACAAGGTCAGTGTTACCCTGCAGACCTCCAGGATGAGCAGAGCTTCTTGACTGGTCAGATGATCATTGATGTCATGCTGACCTGATCATGAATCAAAAACAGTGTGCCCCACACCTCCACAGCAGTCAACAGAGTGTGTGTGTCTACGTCTGTGTGAGCCCTTTAAAGTAAAAACTAGACCTTCAAAGAGAGCACTATAAAAGAGTTTAAAGTATTAACTACAATAAAAGAGAATAGTGAAAAAGTATTCCAGATAAAACACCGTTTAGGATTCCAACATACACTTGATTTCATAAATATAATAATCAAAACATTTACCAAATCAGAAAGTCTACATAACACTAAAAGTGAAAAAGAGTTTCACAGACAGATTCTGTGCTTCAGTCGTAAATACTCAACCAACCTCAGCTGTCTGCAATGGAGTACAAATGCCTGTGTGTGCAAGCACACACACACACGCGCACCTCAGAAATCACATCTGCCATCATCAGAGCACAAGGGATCTCAGCCCAGCAGACAATGTAAATACAGTTTATAGAAAAGCCTACACAATAAACATACCAAGACCTGCAGGCTATGATAGCACCTGCCCTCCACAAAGCAGACTGATCACAGCGAAGGACACAGGCATAACAATCGCCAATTCAAATGCATTCACTTTGCAAATTTAGCAAAACTAGGAAGCATGTGACCATCCTACAGGTGGCTGAGAGGTAAAGTCTACATGGACTGAAGAGAAGCACGTTAAACAATAGCATTCAAAGCAGCTCAAATGTAGCTGAGCCAGCAGGCTGAGTGATATCTACATGAGCACTAGGCAGTAAAAAGTGAGGTATGGGAAAGCTGTCAGTGCCCTATCCATTAGCAAGCACGTTGGTTCAGACGTCAGGCTCTGTGCCTTTGAATGGAGAATATCAACAGTGTGTGAAGCTCAGGCTGAGGATTACTCTGTCTACAGCACTAAAGTTCTGTTTGGTGCAAGCAGAAAACACTTGATTTTCTCACAGACAACTGAGTCAGACACTGAGTTTGTGATTCTACACACACTGCCACTCAGACACTACCAGCGTGATAATAGTGGGTTTTGTGGGAGGTTAGACGGACTGAGCTCATTTCAATGAAAGATTCATGGAGGAAAATGTCTTTCACTGATTATGGTATCTATAGACCCTGTAATGCACGGAAGCTTTTAGATATTTCATCTGCAATAACACACAGAGAAGGACAAAGTTTTGCCCTATAATGATCCCACTTGCTGTTATCACCAGGCCTGCGTTCAGATAGATCTTACTCAACAATTCTTTCACATCAGGTTTACACCACAACACCAGCAGACGTGACTAAGCCTCAGAGCAGGTACACTACATATCAGAACCAAAAATACAGAAACAAACATTTTACATTTCAGCAAAGGGAGCTACATCTCAGTTCACTGCAACCTATGCTGACAGAACAGAAGAAGACGAAGAAGAATTGACAGAGGTCAATCACAAAGCATGCATGATGCCCCTGACCCCACTGTTTCCATTGTGAGAAGTACAATGAAGAATACAGTGCTTCCCCCTCTCTCTCCAGACATCTGTCAAGTGTATCGTCAGACGGTCTAGATCTCACCATACGGACGGTGAGCACAGTAAGGATGTCCAATTCACGTCCAAAACTGTGTTTTAAACAAGCTCAAACAACACTGACAGAGGCTGGACAATAAAATGCTTCAATCCCACAGACAGTCCTCTAAATGTCATAACATGTCTTTGAAATAAATGTCCATCTGTTGTCTCCATTATTTCAGCTCACTTCACTGTGACGGGACTGGCCACGGCATTGGCTGGAAACGCTACAACTAGCTGACGTAAAGACCAGCTTTTGATTGGCTAGTACATAAACCCTCTTGGCTTATCAATCTTGAATATGGAGAAAAAAGTGTGGTGTAACTTTATCTGGACTAGCTTCACTAGACACTCACACTGTCTATCAGAAGTATGCAGCATTCTCAAACAGTTCACTCCATTTACTAGCGTTGTGCATTTTAAGAAGTGTCAAAACAGACCGTAACCCCCTGCATCTCTAAACCTGAACATGTTTACCATGTTAACAGTTTATTTTGACTCAGAAAACAGCATATAATCTCAACCTTAGATACACAGCTATCATTCATTTCAGTTTTTGAAACCCATTAGAGCCAAGTATCTGAATGATAAGAATTTATTTGCCCTTTTCTTTGACATTATAAATGCACACAGAGCAACAATGCAACATTAATAAGCATCTGTCATCCGTACCAAGCACTGCATATCTTTCTTAGGATTAAAAAGACCATGAGAGCCTTTGTGTGTATGGGTGTGATGAGGGGCAAGGTGAAAGTCAAGACATAGTTATGGAAACATCCTCTACCTGCTATTAAAGAACAGATACACTACACAGCCTCGATCAGGCATCAGCAACACAGTCAGTTTGGCTTCAGTTGGTGTTTGGAGAGAGACAGTAGTCTTCAACAGCAATAGAGTGTAAGCCATCCCACTGAATACTGTTGAGCACTACTATATCAGTCCTTCATAAATTCAGAGTCTGGCCCACAGGAGTATCTCTGTGATTCAGAAGACACAAGCAACACTTTGACAGGCTCACACACCCTGTATAACTCTCCCAGTTCCAAACATGATCAGCACTAGGTCCAGAATGAGCACCTTTCCCCCATCAAATACTCGTAACACATGCAATATTCAAACATCACCATGTGCCTCCCTGGGGATTTGCCGTTCACTGATTCTTAAAACTCTATGTTCTACTACCGCTATGAGTTTCATTTCTGCTATTCTGCTGTGTGGCAATTTATTTCACTAACAAGATTCACACCAAAAAGGAGCAATGTGCTATTCCTCGAGTCCAGGATCTCGAACTATGTTTCAGAATACTGTTCCTGTCAAAAAGGGGATATCGCCTAATACGCACCAGCTCTCAGTCATCACACACTCAAGTTAAGCCCTGCATCTCTCTCACTTATTTACTTATCAATACCACTGACCTGCATCAGGCTGAACTGACTGAAAAACATCTAAAATAAAAGGCAGAGACAGTGTAACACAAAGCATGTTATGGACTAAGTCTGAGTTGTGTCTCGCTCCAGTCTGTAGCAGGTGTGTTTCATGCTGAAACACTCTCAAACCAGCTCTGCCAAGTCTCACTGCCGCTCACAGCCACGGAACTGGAGGGAGTTTTTAAATCGGAGAACTGTACATTTGACTGAGGAAACTACTACACTCGCCTTTCTGCAAACACGTTTAAGGCAGCACATCATTTACCACTCCAAAGCTCTTTCTGTCTTAACCACTTATTTCAGAACAAAATGTTCAAATGTATCCCTTCACAAACCACATGCATTCAGCTTCAAAAATATACGCACAATATCATCTGTGATTTGATATGGAAGAGGCTTTAATCAAAGCTTTTGTGCAACAAAACTAAATGAATTGAAGAAAATAACTATTAAATGATCATTTTCACAGGGTTACATTTAATTCTCAGTAAAATTTAGAGCACACTGGTGACAAAGTGACTAACACACAAGCTCCGGCAAGAACTTTTTTTCCATTCAGTAACCAAACTCACTTTACATTCATCTTAAATACCACGCTGAGAGCTCCAGTGAAGGCTGGCTCTTGCAAATGCAGACCTGATAACACCTTTTCCTGACATCTGACAGTGAATAAACTTCACAGGTGCTGATTCGTGCATAACAAGAGTAAAGTATGCTCTTGCCCAATAAATGTATACATACTATGCCAAACCATTCAAAAGAGAAAAGAGCTGCATTAAAAATATATCACAATTTTATCCTATACCACTCTCAGTAACAATAACTGACAATCATCTACAAATAACACCATCAAAACACGTTTGTAACACAAAACACAAAACACAGTTAAGTAAAATTATTCACTTTCCATGGAAGAATGAGAAAGTAAAGCACCACAGCAAACAGCGAATGTCGAAAAGCAGGAGCATATAACGTTTTAGATGACAATGAAAGATCATTTCCTGATAGCGGCATCATGCAACTTGTAAACATTTGGTCCATGTGGCGGAGTAGAAGCAGAGTGGAGAGGAAGACAGAAACTTACCGAAGGTAGTACTGTTTTAACACAAAAGCAGCATTGGAACAACTCCTTGGAAAATTAAAATCTTCGCCAATTTCGGACCACTGGTTTTTATCTGAAACCTGCAAATAAACATATTATTCAAATCAGTACGTTATAACATTAATCTAATTTGCATGCAAGTGTAATATTGCTCAAAAATAAGCGTCCAAGCAGGAGATATAAATTGATTGTGATTGCTTGCAACCCGGTCAATACAACTGTCTGAATTAGCTAGCTAACTAATGTTAGCAGTATGGCTAACATTACTTTAGATAGTGAAATGGAGAGCGACCTGTAGTGATAACGACGCCTCGTCCTACAAATAAACCGCCCGCACACATTGCGATCAATATGAAGTGTCGCGGCTTGCGTGTATTTAGGGTCGTTTATGGTATTTACTGTATTCAATAAATAGGCCCGTGTGAGGCCTACATTTAGTCTCCAGCCATGAAGCCAAAGATGGCTATTGCGAATTACTAGCTTCCTAGAGGTAATCGCAAGAATCTACCCCCAAAACCTAACATCCGCGGCGAGGAGCGTTTCTAGCCCATGCTCTGTGCCGATAATCGATGTTAAACGTGCCCGCTAATTTTGAGTTGCTCAAACTGCACTCAGAGTCCTAGTAGTGGAGCTCAGCCGCTAACGTCCGGACTTTCAATTCAAACCACACTACAACACAAGCCTCCACATTGCACTGATGGCAAGCGAACACAAGGCCATTATCACTCCAACTACAAAAGCTGTGAAATCAAAAACATCCTCAAAGTATGGAAACACATAGTTTCCTAGAAGTGCAAGGCAGGCAGCACGGAGCGTCTAAGTGCAAATACATAGCTACTTTTAGTTCCACTCACCTTAGCAAATCCACCTAACGAGACGACTCTCATATAGAGAGCATTCAGATCCAGCTCTTTACCTCCCACGATTGGAATCTTTTTAAACGGTGATCTAAAGAGAAAAACATTTGGATGAATACGAGAACCTCTGGTTGAAATTCTAAACACACTTACATTTATAAGTGAGCGAGGTTTAAAGTTATATTTTAAAGAATAAAGCCGCTTCCCTCTCACCCTCTGCTTTGGTGAAATTGCCGCAGCTCATCCAGGAAAGCTAGTCCTTTCCTTCGCTGATCAGGTAGATTTTTTCCCGTCGAATTTGCCATTGTTTAGATCCTTAAAATTGGTTAAAACCCCTCTCATACGCTTCCTAAGACACCAAGGATCCCATACTCCGGCGGCGCTCAGTCATTCGCGAGGCTGAGTGTTTAAAAAGTTAAAGAAATAGCTAATAGAAAGAAGAGCGCCAGCTCGCTAATAAAGACTGTTAAAGCTACACAGAAAACAAGCCGATTTCAATCTACTCTAAGTTCAATCAAACAATTAGAATATCGATCGATTTTAACGACAAACTAAAATTCCCATTGTACAAGATGGTAAATTAACTGTACTGGTTGCAATTGTGTTCGTTTGGAGTGGTTTGACAGTGTGGTACAGACGCGGCTCCAAGCAATCGCACACACTGTAAGCGGCAGCGGGATCCAGTTCTCAGACAAAAAGATCCGAGGCCGCGAGTCCTCGTTGCTGGGCAGCGCCCTCTAGTAGAAACAACGGCATTGCACTGTCCAAAGCGGTTTATTGGAACAATAGACAGTGTTTTCTTTTTTAGGGCTCATCTGAAACTTCCGAGATCCGTTAAAACAGAACAAAGTAATGAGCGTTGGTGGGGGAGGGGAACCCTCCAGATCTTTGAATACAGTTCAACAATCCATTTGCACAGTTTTGCACTGTACATGTGTGTTACTGATGTATTTTAGATCAATCGAGTGACTTAACATATTCTGCAAATAAATTAACGCATTCCTAATTAGGACAGCTGCTGCTATAATTGCTTGTTATTAATAAGTACACTATGTTCTGATATACACTATAGGGATATCGATTTCTAAAAACACTTTGTAGCAGTAAGCAAGTATCAGGTGTAAATGGTTACCCATATACAGTGAAACAGAAATTATAAAAATTCAAATAAATAATTACAGAGGTAAATATGTGCCGCCAATACTTAATTGTTTTCTTGAGTTATTCAGTGCGAAACGCATGAGGTAACATTGCTTGAGATAAACACACGAAGTAAGTGCCGTCCAAAATAACGACACAACATAAAACAGACGTAGGCAATTTTGAGGAATTCATCAAAAGCGTCAGTGACTGCTACAAGCTGATCTCTAGTGCCCAGCTAAGTGTATGTAATGCTAGTAGAGCACTGTCGGAATCTATTAGCTTCGCCCGATGTAGCTTGTTCGCTGTGGTCTCTCACTAAGTTGCATAGTGTTCGGAAGTGAGCCTTGTCTATTGGGATAAATGGAAATTGCTCATGATCCCTTTTTATAACTGCCAGGCGGATATCTACTTGACGGGGTTACTACATTCAACCATTACACGTACCCCTTTGAGCACCGCATATTCTGTCACAAAATGGCGGAGCTCAACGTTTAAGACCCCATTTTGTTGACCTGACACTAACCTACTGATTAGACCGAATAAAAAGAATCCCTGCGCATTCTGTCACCTATCGGCACCCAAAGGGAGTGGAATATTTTCATCGACGAATGTCTTCATCGAGTGATAATGTTCAAGGTCTTGATACCTCCGGACGTGGCTGTGCTACCATTACTGTCAGTGAGCTAGCACAGTACACGTATACTAGTTATAGGATAATTTAACTCATATAGAACGTATTTCTGTCTCTATAGTGATCGTGCATGGGAATTTAAAAGTCAGTTTTATTTCAACAGAACATTTAACTAGCTGTCCTGACCTAACGCGATTTTTGTTGTTGGGTTTTTTGTGTCATAATCTCATTTGTTAGTTTAGCTGCGTTAAGTGACAACGGTAATACCCTACCCAGATAGCCTATTAGATTAACCTGTCATTGTCCTAGTTCAACTTCATATTAATCATGCCAAGTAAACGCCAGAGGCTGATATGTAACGCAACTTAAACTAAATTTCATTTAATATTACACATCCATGAATTTATCGTTGAATGTTGTCGTGACGGGCTGATTAGCTATAACACTCAAGGTATCTCTTTTCTCGCCGTACAGTCTGATTATTTCAAATTTATAGTAAGCAAAAAAATATTTAATTGTGAGCCTTGTTGCTTGCTGTCCAAATTTGTGAATCGGTGGGATTTAAATTATGAACGATAAATAGTATATGAACACAATATTAAAAAGAATGGAATAATCCAGTTTCACTTATACGCGGTGAATTTCCGTAAATCTTTGTAACCTGACAATGTTCAGTAATGGTATACACTAATAGATAGATTGGGGAAAACATTCAATATATTTTCCTAAAGCAGTTTACCTCTGAAGGAACTGTTTAACAGTAATTTAGTAATGTTAGCTAACCCGATACTTGCTCTTTTTTAAGGTGTAAGTGCGCCCACCTGTGGGTAAAACTTCACACAGCATGTGTAGTGGCTTCTTGATAGAACGTAGATACAGATTTACATCTTGCCGCTGATACAGTACTATACAGATAATGCCTCATCATTTTGGGCAAATACTGGATGTTTTGTGTTTTGCTTGGTTGTTTTTTGTTTTTGTTTTTTCGCTAAACGTCATTAACAGAAGCTGCCAACCATGGGAGGGGAAACTGTCGTGGTCTCCAGGACAGCACATAACACAGACAAGATGTACCTTGATTTAAAAAAGACTTCTATGCATTTGGCTTAAACAGAGCTGACGTCTGGTTTTTAGCCTACGTACGATTTTTAAATAGGAATCTGTCTGCTGTACATCACAAAAGTAATACAAAGTGAAAATTTAATTTTCAGAAATAAGCAAACCATTTAAAGTCAGTATATGAAAAGAAGCAACTTTAAATAGATAGCACAATGTAATTGTTCTCATTAATTTTATTGCTTAAATCAGATTTATTGGTGAAATCTCAAACTATGTCGTTTAAATTAGTGTGGTCACTAAAGTTTTAATAACCGTTTGAAATGTGATTTTTTTTAGTAATCAAAAACGCAAGTAATTGTATAATGTCACTAGATGGCAGTAGTTTTACAGGAATAAGAAAAAAAAACATGAAATAACCATAATTCTGCGAACTGTCATCGTGTTCCTACCACAGAAATAAGATTGAAATGTGTGAAAACGTTATTTTAATGCCAACTTTTCTTTGGCGGAAAGTGCACCTTTCCCATCCCTGATCCCATTCAAGGGGTCTAATGGAACACCAACTTTACTGGTTTAGGACAATTTTACCTGCAGTTTGGTTTTAATTAAAGAGGCATTCTAATTTCTAGAAATATCAGAAAATTGTGTCTCATTCATTAGGCTGTTGGCACGACTGTAGAGACCTTGATGAGAAACACAAATACATAATTAAAGTTGAGGGAGCATGTGGGACTTATTAATTTTAGTGAATGGATGCCTAATGGGATAGAGCACTGACTGATGGTCAAAGTATTGAGCCCAGGGGTCGGGGAAAAATAGGGGGTCCAGGACCGGTAGTTGTACATGGTGATAATAGTAACTTGTTTTCTCTGGTTGCTGGCTTCACCAGTCAGTGGTAGTTCATATTCAAATTTTGATGCTTCATATATAATTTAAGGACATATTGTAGACTACTGTTACTGACTTACCTGCAGATTAGGATGTTAATGAAATGTGGAACACTGGTTGGTGGATCATGTAAATTAGTTCACGTGCCAGAAATGGCCTGCATGCCAGACTCTGAGTAACAACAGGACAAAGCTTTCAAATAAGAAGAGCTGAGTTTTGAACTGGGTCTTCAGTGGAGATCCTAGTCAGAGGCCCCAAAGGGATGAGGCTACTTAAAGAGCGAAAACGGGAATGTTTTAAATTGAATATATCTTTTTATTAGATAAAACATTGAGTAAATCATATGCAAACAAAAACAGAACACATTCTACATTCAAATCATGACAAACGTGAGGGTTTTCATAAAGTGCTGGATGACTGTAACACACATATATGCCCACAGTTGGATCAACAATACACACAAAACAGTAGTTAAGATATGCAAAGGACCAGTTCAAGATTAAAACTTTTACAAGATAGTCGGGGGGGGGGGGGGGGGGGAAGAAATAATTAATCAACTTTAAAACTGGATTAATAAATTATTGCTCTGATGCGTTGTACAACAAACCATTAAGTTACACAAACTACTCTGCCTGATCTGACACACAGTGCTAATCCAATGAAAAAACAACAACAAAAAAGTGTTTCAGTAGTGAGTACTTCAGTAGCACTTTGAAAGCAGTCTGTAACAGTCTGTCTTATGTCTGTGGCTGTAGTTTGTTGTTCAACACCTGCTCTAAATGTTGAGCATGCCAAACAACCATGGCGGTTTAATTTAAATGTTGCAGTGGCAACATCTGAAAAAAAAAATTAAGCCAATCTGTATATTACTTGCATGGCTGGTTTGCTGGCCAGCCAAAAATCTCCATGATTTCCTCATAGTCTCTAACTTAATGTAGGGGGAAAAAACTCCCCTACTAAACCGCTAGGTCAGTTTTTATGCATTCGATTGGTTTTTATACATCATAAGTGGTGCTAGGCATTTTTGAAAACCATAAAATCAAGTTCTCTTAAAAAAATTCTCCAGGTTTAATTCTGTAACCAGTCGGAAAATTAAGGCACATGAACACTCTAATGATAGTACAGTAACTGGAACACAAACACCTCACACCTGTGTCTAAAATCATGAACTGCAGCTCAAAATGCAGATGCATGACATGTACACAGATGGTTAGAACTGGGTTGACATTTACTACAGTGCAAATAGTTACAGTCAGGGACTTGATTTTGGTCACTGTAACAAAGCTAGCAAGTATGTCTAGTGTTAAACAGTAGTAATTACGCAGTAACAACATAATACCTACTTACAGAAATCATGGGTAGTGATATGTACGTGGTACAAATTGACATTCCATCACACACACCACCAAAAAAAAATTAAGTGCTAAGCAACAGACTGTATTTACATCATGTGTGTCAGTCATCACACTGTGTACTTGTGCTGACATCAACTGTTCTGCAAAATTCTTAATCAGTATATCTGTTAGTTTCTGGCTAAAACCCAAGTCTTCTTTTTAAAAACTGTTTGAATCTAGGTGGAAAGATAGATACATTCATAAGTTATATAAAGGAGTTATGGCAGATGCTGAGTCTCTGAGATGTTAAGGGTGATAAGGGTGATCAGTAAACGGATGGCCTGACACATGTGGTAAGTATCCTGCTCCTGCAGCCACACCAGCTCCTGCTCTAGTTAAAGGACAGTCGTACAGATCATAAGATTTATTAATTACTGAACTGATCAGAGGCTTAACCTCTTGACCCTTCTGATACAGCACAAACAAAACTAAAACCAGACAAAACGACTTTCAAGAGACAAGAGTGCTACAGAGAGCACATTTAAAAGCCAACCACACTTGAGACTAAAACTACGGCGGTTGGGTTCTCTCTACATCCTACTGATACACGCCCCGATCAGCCAGCGGGGAGGACGTCTATGTGGATCCACATCCACACAGACATCAGGACCAGTGTCTAACACTTCACTCTCCTCTTGCTGTTCATCTCAAAGTAAGGCTCTTCATTTTTGGTGGCTTTAGTCAGAGCAGTGCTCTTAATGGGGACAGGTGTGCGGCTGTTGACAGCGCAGGCTGTTTTTTTTACTGTTTGACTCTGTTGACACTGTGAGGGCTTCTGAGGGACTTTAGGAGAGAAAGGAGCTTGTTTCTCCGTAGTTTGTGAGGCTGGGACAGTGTGCGATGTAGGTCCAGTGGGGTTGTGTTGTCTCCCAGCCTGAGGAGCTGTGACTGTCTCTACTCTTGCCTGCAGAGGGCGCCGGGCGGAGACGGCTTTACCTCTGGATGGAGGGACTTTAATAACTGGGCTAGGGGCTCGTGATACTGGGGTCTGTGATCGTGAGGAGGATGCCGATGATGAGGTCAACTTGGGTTCACGGGGTATTCTCGCCAGACCAGCTGGCCGAGGGGAGGCAGGACGCGTCTTCCTGCAGTCATGGAAACGGTTTATAGGTGATGAGTTGCGCCGTCGAGCAAGTCGGGAACGTAGGCCGCCGGGAGGGGGCCGTCCTTCTTTCTGAGGGGCTTTCTGGGTGATGGATGGGGTGGGCGTGCTGGAGGGTTTGGGCTGTTTACAGGTGGGCTCTGGGCCAACAGGGCTACGGGGCTGAGAGGGTGTGCCAGAGGGCGGGGGCCGCAGCTTCAGTCTGGAAGAGGCAGGTGCGCTTTTGGGGGGAACCTCAGACCTGGGTGGCTGAGAAGAGGGTAGATGGTTCTTCTTATTTGAGCTAGGAGATGGTAGCTGTGTGGTCTTTACTGGAGCAGCGGTGGGCATTTGCAGCGTCTTTTTGGGAGCAGCTGTCTTCCTGGGCAGGGAGGGGGTAGATGCAGGGGACTGGGCATACCCTTTGGGTGTAGCATGGCCCAGAACGGGTGTTGCAGGTTTGGAAGTAGATATGGAGGAGGAAGAGGATGAAGTAGAGGATGATGGGAGAAGGCTGACAGCAGCAAGTGGGTCCATGTTGGGGGGCAGGGCTGTTTGAGCAGCAAGGATGGGGCCAGGGCCTGGTGAGCCTTTCTGATAGGCAAGAATCTTCTGCTCCAGAGTGGTGAACTGTAGTACACGGCCTGGGTCGTATTTCAACAGGAAACCTTTCAGTGTGTCCCAACCCCCACCCACACGAACCATGACATGCTTCCCATGTAACATCTGAGAGAGAGAGAGAGAGAGAGAAAGAGAGAGAGGGAGAGAAAGAGAAAGAGAGAAGATCAGCGGTGGCTCATGCATGACAAAGATCATGACCTGATTCATTAGAGGAAAACCTCAGGACATCATTTGATTAATATACCATTTTATCCAGATTAAGATAATGTTTTAACCAAGCGTGAGAACAACGGTTTGTCACTCACTGGACAAGGGCAGGGTCAAGCCCTAAGCACTCATTTCTGGGTAAATCCAATGTTATGTTTCAGTAGTAGCTAATATTGCATGTTTGCTCTTCAGTTGAACAATGGAGTAGATGACGTGTATGCAAACTTCAATAATTGGAGCTGTGAAGACTCTTTCCTACATGGAATTTCAGTACTACGTTTAGTGGTGGATTACTTTACTGCTCAGGTTGTGAATCATGAATTCTGAAGATCATTAAGACAATGTGTGCATGCATTTCCCACCTGACTAACAAACATTGAAATCTAGTTCTGACTGTGGGAATGATAAGAGCATTATTCTCTGAACTATAGAAAATAACCTCAGCGGAGCACAGAAATCACTTCTCTCATTGTATGTTGATTTTGTATAGTTCATTTTTGTTAGTAAACGCTGAATGAACTCTGTGATCTCTGATCTGATTTGATGGCTGTGGTGGAGCCATTTCCCTTGCTGAACTTCATTTTAGTGTTCATAAAGCCAATGTTTATTTACAAACAAATGCTCACCCTGATAAAGAGGATCTTGTCTCCTAGTCGGTAGCGTCCCTCGGATAGATATTCTATAGAGAAGCGCTGAGAGCAGTTACAGGGAGGATCATCCCCTGGGTCGCTGTCCTGCATGTATGAGAGAGAAAGGGAAAAGGGATTCTGTGTGAATGAATGAACACGAGTGAGTGAGTGAGTAAGTGAGGTAAGTGTGTACGCAAGAGAAGTAAAAGTGAGTGTATGTACGTGCATGTGATTGAGTTGAGTGTGTGTGTAAGAGCATACAAGAGCACAGGCTGGCAAGAGCATGAGTAAGCTCCCTCACAACCAGGCATGGTTCAGGTGGTTTAGGTTTAGATGTTGTCCAGTTGTTTTTGCTAGTCCGAAGGGTCAACCAAGGTTAATACAGACTTTGTGACGCTGTATCTCTGGCCTGCAGTCTAATCATGGCCAAACACAGGACCAAAGCAGGACGTACTGTGGAATCAGCCTTCACACAAGCCTCACTGTTCATTCAAATCAACACACACACACACACACACACACAAACTCTAAACCCCGCAAACACAAAGCACCCAACTGGTGATTCCTGGAAACTCAGTTACCCCTGTTTTGAGATCTTTTTGGACTCAATTGCTGAAGTTTCATCAAAGTTCTATATGCTTCTAAAAGTAGAGTACCCCCTTTTTGTCACCTTTTGGAAGAAGAATGGTAAGGTCACCTCTCTTATTGTACGTTTGAGGTGTGTGTGGTATGAGGTGCTTGTGTGTGTCATAATAACTTCAAAAAAAGACACTCACACTGTGATAAAGGCCCCCATGCTGGCAACACACGGTGAAAGTTTTCACCGCAGGCTCTGGTTCAGGATCTCCTGCCAGCAGCATCGTCTCCTCCAATTCAATCTCCTTCTCCATCTTTACCAACACTGGTGGTTCTACACCATACCTACACAGCACAGTAAACAACAAACAATAAACAAACGATACAACTGTTCACTGAGCGCATTCTCCAGATTCCAACCCACTCTTGCTCAGTAGAGTAGAACAGAGGTATTGATGAAGTCGAGGGTTGTTTCCATGTTGACGACAATGTGAGCTTTTAGCGGTTGGTCAACACAAAAAGTATAACACAAACTATATCTCCTGACCCAAATACTGAAATACCACAGCAAAACTAAACCAATATGATAGCCTAAATCACTCACATCCCTCCCACACGAACAATCCTAAGAAATACTACACAGTCTATATACCACGGCTTTCACAGTAATGTGACCCAAAGTTATTAACAGAATTCCTTTGCCCATATATGTTGAACTGACTCCAGAGAAAAAGGACTGTATTTCCAGTGTAAATAATGAGAACAGTAGCTTCTCTTCAACTATGCAATCTAGTGCATGTGACTGCTCAGGCCAAAAGTATTTTTCAGCTCCAGCAGAAAAACACAGATTTCAGAGCCCATTAAAGGTGTGAATTTTAGAGAGAGCAGAAACATGTCTTACTTTGACATGATCCTTCCAATCTCCAGCAGGCACAGACACACTTGACGAGGATCTTTGTGCAGAACTGTGGGGGAGAAAAAGTAGGGAAAAAAGCAGTTTCTCTTAGCGAGTACTAGAACGGATAGCATTCAGTTCTAATGCAACACAATGTCAAGTGACAGAGATGCTGTGTGTAACTGAAATTCAGACGATACATATGCTTATTAAACTTAGGAAGGCCCAAACACTGATGTATGCTCCTACTCCAGCGCACCAAAAGATGCCTGTGCATTGAAATGTATAGCGATCAAAAGGCTTCCTTCTGTTAAATAAGTGCATTTCTTCTGGCAGTGCTGAGGGCAGCTCTTATGTCAGAGATGTCACAAGGGTTGGTTGGCATAATGATAAGATCAAGGCCTTAGCTGATCAGGTCACCCAAAACCAGTAAGAACAGACTTAGACCAGCAGCTCTGAAGCAAAGATTAAAAGCAAAGCAGCTTTTAAGTTCACTAGTGAGTCCACGTTGTTATGAAATTGATGTAAAAGTGTCACTGAGCTGCCATGATGGGTGTTTCCAATATGTATAATCCAGCTACGAGTCTGTATATGATTGTGAAATACATCCCAATACCAGCAGTGTAAAATCTGCACAAAAGCACGTCACTCAAGGGGAACCTGGTCAACCACATGCAGATGTTGACTTACCCAAACCCTCAGACTCAAACATGTAGGCCTCATCCACACCAATGTGCCGGCACCAGGCCAGGAAGTTCGCTGTGTTGTCACGGGCAAAAAAAGAGCCAGGAGAGGCGTCTCTCTTAAAAACCACCTTTTTCATTGGAAACTGCATCCAAAAAAATAGAAATTAAAAAAAAAAAAAAAACAGAGCAGAGACAGAGAAACATCAATAAACAAAGCTTTTTCTTTTTCATCTTCCATTCTCTGCTCTTTTCCTCACCTGCCCCTTGTTTGAGTGGCAGCTTTCAAGGATTTTACTCTGCAGAACTCCGACCAGCCGACACAACTTCACGCCGTTATTCAGCTCCTCCATGAAGTGTTCCACCTGCACTTCCTCTCCTGACAGAGACACAGACACAGATACAGACACAGAGGCAGAACAATATTGTTGTGTAAAAGTTGTGAAGGAGGTCTTGACACGGATTATTGCACAGCAGAATCAGATCAACTTTGTCAACACTGTTCTGAGATTGTCTGCACAGTTTCCATTCGGACAAAGTTTCCACGGAGATTTTCTTTTTAAAACAAGTCTGTATTTAGAGTGCTTGTTGATCTGTTGGCCATTTTAGAGTTCAGGTGTGGCAACTCCCCACATTATTCTTCCCTCTCTGGTCAAAGAGCACCTCTCACCTTACCTACCACAACAATCACAACACACAGATCAGGCTGATTACACCTCCTCCACAGGCACTTACTGGCAGCCTTAGAGATCAAATGTGTTGCTCATTGTTGCGTGAGAGAATGAAAGCATGCATTAGTCAGCAGGTGAAAAACAAGAATTAACTGAAAAGTAAGCTAACTGTGAGGAGGACGGCACATTAGACATTTTGACTAGCAGGCTTTAGCCATGAGTTCCAAATCACCACACCAAAAAAAGAACATGCGTATAGAAGTATACACAAATGTACAGGGGCACGTAAATCAAATTGCACTACAACTTACATACTAATTACTGTATAGATGGTGTTTAGAAAAAAACATGAGCAGCAGGAATTGGACTATGTGCACTATGATTACTAAAATGTCTGAGGAATTTTATTTTGATATATTACATCTCTTGTATAGGAATTTCAGTTTGTTAACAAGTTAGTGTATATCTGTGTCAGCGACTGGTCTGCGGGTTTGCTGGATTCGCTTACCCAGCATGCCACTAAGCCAGATTGCCAGATCCTCCTGCATGGGCAATAGAGTGGCCTCATGTCGGACGGCCAGCCACTGGTCGTACTGGAAAACATCAGCCAAACTGGGGCCATGACGTGGGGTCAGAGGACTACGAGGGCTCTGAACTGGAGAGTCAAACTTCTCTCTAAACCAGGCCTGGAAACACACACACCACAGAGATAGACAAAAGAAAAACACAAAAATGTTCAAAAACACTTGTATGCAGAACCATAAATGTATTTACAAGACGGTGGCATAATTTCAGTTAAGTTTTAGCACCATGTAACACTTCAAATATGTCATTGGGAAACTGAATATTTAAGGGTCTTATGTTCTCATTAGGAGATTTGCTATTCTTGCTGTGGTTATTGGGGAGCAGCTTAAGTCCAGGTAGCAAATCTCTGTGTTCGATTCTACCAGACCAAACAATAAAACATGAAAGACCACAAGAGCAGTGCATGTTGTCGAAAGTTGAAAATTAATATACCACAACATTTAGAGAGTTTATGAAAACAAGTTGATATAACACAAAGAATCATCTTAAATGAGAAAAATGATTGAACACAAATCCCCAAAGGGAATCCCAAAAGGCCCTACCTCTAATGTATCTTTAAAAAAAAAAAGTATATAAATAAATCAGACACTAGCTTGTGAACTGATTCTAATCTTTTCAGTCTATATCTAATCAATATATATGCACCATACAAGAAAGAAACCAGCATTCTGCAGAAGATCACAGATGAAACATAATTTGAAACCGCCCCTCTGCTCGGTTTAATGAGGAGGGCTGTGACAGCACCGGCCCCTGATCTGTGTTCCACGGGTGGACAGTTTTAGGGTGCACTTTTTTTTTTTAAAAATCACATTCTGTAGGAGTCTCGGCACTGGAGCAAATGGGCGTGGGATAACCCCGCCTGCCACACTGTCACTGCTGATTTGGGTTCAGCAGTTGATACAGAGAGAAAGAGAGAGAGAGAAAGAGAGAGAGAAAAAAAACCCACATCATGCTGGGGCAGTGTGCAGACTGAGAGTTAAACACCACAGACAGAGAGACGCTCTCTCTCAGATGGAGCATTAGTGAACTAACATAACACATGCAGAATTAAAAGGTTCCTCAGTCTGTAGTAGTCGATTAAAAAGCACCCACTGGCTTCACTGATAAACATGTCCTCATATCTCATGCACACAAAGGCATGCGGAGCTCCACTGACCGTAGAGTTTCTCACAGCCAGAGAGCCTAGAGCAAACCTCTCATTACACACACACACACACACACACACACACCCCTCTCTCACAGACGCTAACAGAGCTGCTCTCTTATCGGCAGCTATGAGTTAAAATGGAGGACTTACACACCATGATAAAATAAATATTTCAAACTTACATTAACATGTATTAGAGACAAGAAAAGGGCAAAGAGAGGGTGAAGTCCTTGTCTTTGGTAGCAGTTTAAAGCAGGCAGAGAGTAAGACAGTAACTGAGATGTGTGGGATTCCCACCCCCATCTCTCCAAACTCAACATTGCCCTAATGGGGAACTGGCCCCCTGTGCTATGAGAGGTTCCACGACCCCTGCTGCTGACCCCCTGAGCTAGAGGAAGAGGGTTTTTTTTCTCTCCCATCATCAGAGATATCAGGTGACATACAACAACCCCCAAATGTTTCTCTCCCTCTTTCTCAGGGCAGGATGACAGCTTAACCATGGGATAAAACCAAGACAGGGCTGTGTTCAGCCTCTTTCTCTGAAAAAAAAAACCCTGCTGCAGCAGCATTTTTCTACACGCCCAAAATATGAAACCAGCCGATATCTTTCAAAGAACAGTAATTAAGAGAGACAACGCCTACTATGACTTGATCTGCATCGAGACAGTGAAGTGAGAAGCTTTAACCAACTAAGAGCCCCAGTAGTACAAGTCTAGATCTGGGAGAAAAAAAAAAACAATGAAAAGTAATAGAATATGAAATAAGACAGTGAAATTGTAGTGGACAGCTTTCTGTAGACCTTTACATTACTATTATCACAATAACTGTGACTCCTATGTGATACTGTAGTCATGCATTTGGCTAAGCGAATGGGCCCCAAGGCTCTGGAACATCTGTCCTCTGAACCAAACACCCTCCTAACTGCTGTTTCCATCGCTCAAACACATCATCCAGAAACTATTCAGAAAGGCAAAGGAAAGCTGCACAAACTGGGTTTTAATAAGGCCAAACTGTCCCGTCTGGCCGTCATGCGTGACGCGTCATCGGAGCAGGTCGTTCTCAGGAAGAACATGTGACTTTTCCCCTCGTTTATGCACGTGACCTCCACATATGCAACTCTTCTAATTCTCACCCATCACACACACACACACACACAGCTGCCATCCTCCAGGCGAACACAACACATATGTACATCTCTGCCCTCAACAGAGAGGCCCATTAATTAGAGTAGAAAAGGGAAGGTGTGGAACGGGAGTTTGCTCGTGCATCAGAGGGGGGCAGGCCAATCTTACATAAGAGATCTGAGATTACCATACCGTGACAGATTAGTGAGAAAACTACCATTACCTGGACATCCGATCACGTCCAAAGTTTCAGTCGAAACTGAACTTTAACCTCTGCTCACTGAGTCATAGCCTGTCCTAATTCTGTGCTTAACTTACTCGAATAAGAAAAGAATCTGACATACTGGCGTTGCTGTTCCTTCAACTGTGTCTGATATTTTCACAGTTCAACAAAGCGTGGGAACACCAGTCATCTTCACTGTCACACTTTGCTTTTACCCCCACCGTAAAATGCACAACCTGATCTGTTCTGTGATCAGCTGAAACAGGAATAGATCTGTTGATTGCTGTGGTTACAGCTAATATTAAGACATCAAGAAAATTTCTGAAATTGAGTGATTGTAAGAAAACCATCCCTTCCTCAAAACTCAGTCGCAATATTTGGGTCATTTAATCTTCAGTGAGAGTTCTGGTTTAACCAAAGCAAACATATTAGTACAAATCTGACACAAAGTGAGGGAAAAAGAAATCACGAGTTGTTTGATTACATACGCACGCATGCACACACATGGCTGATGCAATGATGCCCAATAACTTGAGGTTGTCATTACATAACAGACAGAAGAATTGTATGTGTGATGTGTTGCACATATGATGTAAAGGTTGATTATGTCATGTAAGCTTTAAATAACCATTGTAAACAGCCTAAGGGAATCCATCAGGTTTGGATCATAAACACCAAATAAAAGGAATAACAATAAAACAAAGCCTACATTCAACAGCACTGCCAAACAAACACAAATGAGGTCTGTTACATTTTTTAACAAATGTTGTTTAAATTTGTTTCAGCATTCATTATTCACAGGAGTCCATAAACGATGTCAAAGTTGAAAAATTGCATCACCTAAAAGACATACATGGAGATACACTGAAGATGACAAAGGAGGTTTTAGTCTAGAAACAGCATTTAAAATATTACTAAACACGTTCAGGTGTCCTGGTCTTTGAATATTATGGTTCTTAAAAAGGCTGTGTGAAAATGTGACTGTGTTTTTCCTCACCTGTACTCCAGCCTGCACTGCCATCACTGAGTTCAGCACTCACTCACTCACCTCCTCATTCTGTGGGAGAGAGACAGACAGGAGAGAAAGGCTTAGCACAAATGTGAACACTGTGTGTGTGTGTGTTTCCTACTGCATGTCAGCGCTACCTTACGCTACAGATCTATTCCAGTCCCATTCTTCAGCAGTATTGACTGTCAAGAGAGACTGCTCACGCTGCTGTAGGTACGGCTGTAGGTGTGGCTGGCTGGCAGGACCACTGTACACAGTTTCTCCGGTCTGCTGTGTAGTTCCCCATGGAGATATTTTTACTTCTGTGTTTACAGCATGGTTGGATTGAAATATAAGCTTATATGGGGAGAATCTTGGTGTTTCTGTACAACTAACAGTTTCAAGAAATTACAATAACTAAAGGGGAAAAAAAAGTTTTCTACAAGACTTTGTTTGTGAGATGCTTGGAAAAGACTTGGAGGTCTGTTTCTAGTTGGGAAACAATGAGTCAAGCAGTTCCTTAAAATAAAAAAACTGAGGTTATCCAAAAACTGGAAACATGTGGTGTTGTCCTGAGCGTTGTTGATGATTCAGCTCTCAGACGAGTGTGTGTAAACAGTCTTCTCCAATTTCCTCATGGAGAAAAGTTCACTGTCACTGCTCCTAACAGGATGTGGAGGATTACCCTGCTGCTCAGCTCCTCACACTCTGTGAGTGTGTGTGTGTGTGTGTGTGTGTGTGTGTGTGTGTGTGTGTGTGTGTATGTGAGAGTATGAGAAAGAAAACAAAGCAAGCTGTGCCTTCCTCAGTGTGCAGTGCTGAAGAGAGTTCAGGGAATCTTGTCAACATGAACCCAGCTGAGGAAACAAAGCAAACCACCTCCAACACCGTTTTAAGTCACTCAGCACACACACAGCCCAGAACACACACACACCCAGTCATAAAACTCTCGCCAATGCACTGACTCCAGCACAAGTCTATGAGTCCATTTCCAACACGCTCCATCAGCATAGTTCTGACACTGTCACTCATCAAAGCAGTGGTCACACTCACCTTCTCAGCACAGCCATGTCAATCAGCAGTACCGCACTAAACAATACAGCACCGCAGCTAATTACTTTACATAAAAACATTACAGTTCTTAAATTGAGCAGAAAATGCCTCCATTAAGTCAGTGCATATCATACTCTGCAATTATCCTTTGCTACAGTAAGCCAGAGAGAAATGATAACAGCAGACTCACCTGAACAGAAAGACAAAACCCAAGTGTCACATTCAGGTTTCAGCCTGACAAAGAAAACACTCCAGTATGGCACACAGATCTCTCTCTGCTCTGCCCCAGAGATCACAGGCATGCAAGAAAAGCAGTGCTACTGACAACTGAACAGCCCCAGCCCTGTGTGTGTACGGAGAGGGAGGGAGACAGAGCGAGAGAGCGAGAGAGAGAGAGAGAGAGAGAGAGAGAGAGAGAAAGGGGGGGAAGCCTGTCTAATGAAGCAGCTCAATTCTTAACCCCCATCCTGTCCTGACCAAGCGCTCACAATGCCTCTATTGTTCACACAATAACGAACACACACACACAGAGTCTCACTTGAAGGGGGTGTGGGGGTTTCCGAATCCCCAGGCATCAAGAGTTTCCCCCTGACAAAATAAATCAGCCAAAAGAGAGTTTCATATAAACAGAGGAAACACAAAAGCATAACTTTTTTTCTATACATCTGCATAGCAATAAATGTCACAGACGGAGACAGATGAAAAAAAAAAAAAGCCAGTGAAAAAAGCAAGAGAGGGACTGAACTAGAGGGTTGGGGGGAGGGAGGGAGAGGGGCAGTTTAATTGAGTGTAGAGCAGTGTGTGAAGAACAATAGCTCATAAAGAAGGGAGCTGTGATGTGCATCTGGGGCCAGTGTTTGATAAGCCCTTCCACTAACTGTCTATAGGAGGAATTGAGAAATAGGAGAGAAACTATTTGACGCTGTGGGTGTCGGTTCTGTACTGGGCATTATGCTGTAAAAGGGCAGGACATGACACTGTGACATGGGCACTGCCCTTCACATTCCCCAACGGTCAGCGACTTGTGCGCGCACACACACACACACACACCATCTCCATCCGCCAGCATGTGGGCAGAGCTGAAAGGCCATCTGATTGTACTGGGATAAAACATGCAAAGACGATGATAAAGAGTGTAGCTGGGACTGTCTGAGACGTGTTGAAGAGGGGGTAAAATTTCTCCCCCTTTGTCACAGTTCATAGTTTTAATCACACAGACATAAGCAGTTATCTGATGTGGGTTGTACTCACTGTGAAGCTCGGGGCTGAAAATCTCTGCCTCTAAATAAACCACTTCATACTACACCGTTATAAGAGAGGCACACTGCAATAAACATTAATACAGCTAACTAAATATCATCTATACCAACTACAGAGATCAAGTTGTCACAGGGAACAATGACCACTAACACAAATTTTGGTGTAATTAAGGTTAGAGCTGTGTGACTCCAGTCAGTTTATTGACTTCCGTGATTTTTTAATGCACAGACCAGCCTGGCATTTGGTCATTTGAGCACAATGGGCTTTAATGTGATAATCCCAGAATAATGAAGGTCTGCCTTGACTGATGGTAGATTTGTGGTTTTAATTAAAACGGAGATGCCACAGAGGGAGAGAGAGGGTAGCCTGGAGAATAAACATGGAGTGGGGGGGACACACGTTTCACATGCAGGTCATCTCCCTGCAGCCTTAATCACCTAAGAGGATTCACCACTATCACACACACTCTTCCCAAATGGGCTGCTTTCCAGACACACACAGCTGAGCTGGCTTGTGTCACGTGTGTGCGTGCGTGCACCGGTGGCCAGCACATGGGTCCCCAAAAAGGTCCATCAATTGACACCCCACCCCCCCACACAATCCCCTGAGGGTAAAGCCGTCCCCATTTCGAGAGGTTCCTTTATTAATGACAAGCTGTGTGTGTGTGTGTGTTTGTATGTGATCTTAATTGGCCTGTCACCAAGGTGCTCTCGTCAGCGGTGCACACTGAGCAGGGTAAACACATGGTGGATTAGCAGCCTCCGAGAGCATGTGACCACACAATAAGGTAATTCAACACACCTACGCACTTCCTTCAGGAAAACCCCTCGAATGAGTAAGAGAAGGAGAGAGAGAGAGCAGGAGAAAGCAAGAGAGAGAGCGCGAGATGTGTTTAGCCCACCCTGTCAATTATGTTACTGCATTTTCTCCAGAGTAATCACAGAGCTCAGACACAGACAATTCTTTGATTACACGACATCTTATAAGATGACAAATGATCAGTAAAGCTGGTTTTCTTGAAAGTTAAACCAGCAGACAATAGAGGCTATAATTAGACACCATATAAAACACATTATGTAATCTGCTGTCCTTTGCTGAAGTCTGACAAGGCCTGTTATTCTTCACACCAGTCTTGTTTGCCCAATATTTACCCTAAATAAGTAGCTCAGAAACTTATTAAAATGGGAACAATGAGCTTTGGGTACTACCTATGCTCTGCTGGACAGTGATCCACAGTTCTTTGTTTTCTCCTTCTCTCTGAGCAACAGAACAGCCCAAGGACAGACATGGGCAGGTTCAGGTATTACAGGTTCTGCTGGGTCAGACACACAAAGCACTAAGCTTTGAGGCTTCATCCAGATAGAACGACAGCCCATGCTAATCCTGAAAAAGGGGGTTAGTCTATATCCTAGAAGATTCTATAAGTGTGTGGCGAGAAACCTTTCCCCCCCGACAAATGAGGTGGATCAGAGAGGGGTGGTCGTGACTTAGTACAAAGCGTTTAAAACACCGTGGAACATGACCACATGTAGACCAAATGTAAAACTAAATGTGAAATGCAGACTCCTGGAAGCTGGAATAGCTGTATAACATCAACCCGTCCAACAAAAACTTAAAAAAAAAAACAATGAACTTTGATACCCATAGGACCCAGGAGATATATCTGGCAAGCAACTAGCTTCTTAATTTCTGAGCTGACTTTGAAAACATATCTAAAAAAAAAAAAAAGGAAAGAAGGCAGGGTTGTGTGGGTTCTTATCAGTACATTTGGAGCTGATAGGAAAACGAGGAGCAGTAATGTCAGATCCTCTAGAGCGTCTAGGAAGAAGGAAGATGAATTACATCAGCGGCATGTAAATCTAAAGACTTCACCTGCTGAAAGACAACGAAATCCAAGGATTAGAATAGTACAACACAAAACAGTGTGTGCTTGATTGCACAATGTCAACAGAAACCAATGTCTTGGAGACGCTGCCAAAACCACAAGCATGAAACAATTATCTGCAAACATGGCAACCATCACTCGGCATCAGATGCAAAGTGACTCTTACTCCAATTTTCCCTCATGGCTCAGCTGGTGTCTTTACTAAAGGGGTAGTAATCCCAGATTCAATGATTACTATTGTGTCCAGTAAAGACCCCACTCCCCATATGCCACTATGATCGCTGTTAACCCGCTAAACCTTCCAGTCTCTGGGTTTTGCCCCCTCTTTTCTTCCTGCCCTTCCTGTTCAACACTGCTATCCAAATCCAAATATTTGCCAGATGGTTCTACGGCTGGTATGGCATTCTGGGGGCATTTGTGGGGAACATGTTAGATATGTGGGTTAAACTTTAGCTAAACATTGCCTACAAAATATGCCATATCCAGATATTGTCATTATCATAGTTCTGCGGGCATAAGAGTCAAAATGACAGTGGGACTTTTTCATAAAAGAGTAAGAAGATAAATGTGGTGGTAAAACAAGTCTGCATTTAATCGCACTGGGCTCGTCACATAGCTTTCAAGAAGTTAAAGGAAATGCTCTAAAACATTCATGGTACAATCCAGGTCTGACGGGTGATGGTACACATTAGGAGGAAACACCTGGAGTCCTTCTGTTGTCAA
Organism: Chanos chanos; assembly: GCF_902362185.1. Lineage (NCBI taxonomy): Eukaryota > Metazoa > Chordata > Actinopteri > Gonorynchiformes > Chanidae > Chanos > Chanos chanos. The sequence goes on from NC_044495.1 coordinate 16,881,553, forward strand.
AGGAAATGAGAACTACAAGACCTTGAGATTCTGAAAAAAAGCCACATGTGTATTTCTCCGACAATCAAAAAAGTTATTTCAGTGGTTCGCATCTTACTGACTTAATTCGGTCTGTAAATGAAGTCTCTGAAACCCAATCAATAAACTTGCTGGGACTCATAATAGAAAAGGCTATTGAAAACTACCAATATTGCGTTGTGGGATTTGACAACAACTTAACTGACTCATAGTCACGTACCTAATGACATGGAGTTTATTTGTAATCCACTCGTTTACTCAAACGCATATCCAGCAGTTCATACCCGTTGCCTATTAAAGTTTGCGAGATTAAAAACCCTAGTATCGTCCTCTTCAGGATGATGCGTATTGATATTCTTATAGTATATCTGTTTCAAATCAGATGTTTCGTGTATTACCAAACAGTACAGTTGCAAACATTTCAAGCCATACAGCAATGATTTATCCAATGTGGTCGCTTCACATGAGAAAGACTCTGGGTGAACTTCTGCCTACGTGAACGCTGAGGCTGAGGCTAGGGAGTTCTTCCGTCGCGTGGTTTATAACATACTCCTCGGAAAGACGCTACTCGACTATTTTAGAGACACGTTAACAAAATTGTAATCTTTGCCTGCGATTAAGAATCCCCTTTAACCTGCTTCAGGTAGCAGTTCGAACACATAGTTTAGGCTATTGGCTATGTCAAAAGCGACAACAGAGAGGAGGATGTATTATCAGAAGTGTGTAATATCAGATCAGGAATTTGCTGCAGCCTAAAGAGGGTCAAGCCGGATGAAAACTCGCTAAAACATGAATGAACTTACCAACGTAAAATGTCTTCGTTAACAGTGTTCAAGTCTACCTTAAAACGGTTATGTCCCAGAATAATATCTCAAGCTGTAACCGTATTCGGCATAGTTGTTAAACTAGGTAGCATTTTTCCAAAGTTGTTATTCATCAGCTTCATGGAATGTTCAGTTGAATGGGAACTGCTATTCGAAACAGCCAATCACAGCGCTGCCTGGAACACTCAATGGAGTGGGGCGGGAAAAAAGTTGCACATGAGAAGGTATAAAATTACTTAGGTGTTACACCTGTGTTATATTACAGTTTACCTTAACTGAGCCGGTATATTTTAATGGCTTCGCATTTCTCCTGATTGTTGAAAAACGCCAGCGAAACACAATCCAAATTCCACTGCCAAATGTTGCCTTAAGCTGTAAAGCGGGTTAGATGGGAATTGCCCCACCGATATTCTTGAAACTCATGAACTGGACGAACTTTGTTTATAAGGGTTTTGTATATAACAGTGTATCGTTCAAACAAAATAACACGCTCGAATAACTGTCCTAAGAGAAAACCTAAAACACCTCTCAGTGAAATTCTTTTGTCTTGAGGATCAGTGGTTTAGGTTGCTTGAAAACACAAAGGCTTTTTGACTAAATTTAACCGCACCCTCTTATTGCTGACAGGGATATTGCCACCCATCTGCTCCAGAATGCAGGTGTGCATAGATGTTCAGGTGGGTTTGGTTTTACGTATTACAAAAAAAAAATCCAAATGGGCAATTCCGTGTGGCTGTAAGAATATATTAATAAAAGCGACATATCTGAAAATGATAATATAACATTATGCACAGCAGGTCATAACATGGGCAATGAATATCCCAGAACTTCTTATGAACAAGCTGCTGCAAAAGTATCTTCACAAAATACTCTGGGATAAACCCCTTATGAATAAGACTTGGCAAAGAACAGACTCCCATTGAAGTGCACGGAAGACCTTAAGAGGGTTTTAAAAACAAGGAACCCCATCCCCCTCCAAGAAAAGTACAGCTAAACAGTAATAACAGCTGATTGTCAAGACCCCTGTCCCTTCAGAGATGTGATGAGTTATAATTGGCTATGGAGATTGCTTCATAATCTGATTATTTTACGAGGCCACACTGGAATTTTGGTTTCATACCAGTACCATACATGCTTCTGCCCAGAAAACGCAGTTCATTAAGAATGAATGAATTAATGAATAAAAAGGAGGTGTGGCCATGACAGATTATTATGGTAGAATTACTACTATGACCACTAAGGCTAAATAACTGTGATATTTACCATTACTTGAATGCAGATAACATTTAGAAATTCTCATATGACCAATTACTGCATCTGTCAGTGGGAAGAAATAACTGGTTAGACTCTACTAAAGCGCCTGCCAACTTATCCTTATCTACTGCTCGAACGTAAAAGGTAGCATTTGTCAGTCTAACGATTTTTCCAAGATAATTTAGAAGGAGCAGATAGAACGGACCAATTGCTTAGAAACTCAGTGTATACACTGGCCAAAGAGCGGTCATTCGGAATATCTCTTCATAGCTCCCCCTGTGAACTTTACGAGGAATGCAGCAGCACGCTGAGGAAGAGTGAGGAAATACATTTCCCATAATGCTCCGCCAGCTGAAATTTGACATATCTGCTGCAACAACAGGAATTGTCTGCTGGCTCCAAACTCTCAAACTTGATGAGTTATTTTACCAGTTGTCTTAGATTCAAGGTAAGAAGTTGAAGTTTTACTCTCTCATTTCACAAAGAGTAACTACATGTCGTCTTTGGCTTAAAATCCACCAAAAAAGAGCATCGTGCGTCTAACTATTCCAGCTAGCTAAATCTATGTCTTGTTAAGTTAGCTAAGCTACTTCGCCTACATTTCTTACCCACCAACTGACGTTTTGAGTCTATTTTGAGTTTATTTGTTAACAATTGACGTCAAGCAATAATAAGCCCTTTTTCACTATTGCTTAAGATAAAGAGTACTATCAAGTAATTTGTCAGCTAAAGCGACACACAAGTTAAGTTAGCTTATACTAACGTTAACAGTTGAGGGTACTTGCTGAAGTTAGCCTGATAAGCAAATAGATGTTCACTGCCTTGGACACTGACATAATAGATATGTAGTCCTTTGCTACCTTAGACGTTGGATTACTACGCAGGTAGCTTAATTATACCGTTTCCAGTCCGCATCAACTTTCTTAGATTTAAATTAGCACGGTCAGCGTTAGCTAGGGGGCAGACTGATTATACTTAAAAATTACGGTGAACCCTAACTTGGTTGTCACTTCAGCGATTTTTTTATGTGTCTTAGCTGCCTTTTGTTGGTAGACAGTTCGGCGAGTATCTATGTTTGGCTCTGTCCCTAAGGCTACATTCATACCTTTGTGACCGGTGTTACAGGAAATTATCTCACATATTTGGACTCACTTTCTACTTCATTTCTCGTTTGTCTTTTTGTATAATAAATGACAGAGGGTCTCCGGATTAATTGTCTGTAATCATCTGAGGTCAAAACAGAAATTGCTGCTCTTTCTTACAGCTTTGATATGTTTCAGAAATGGCTTGCACGCTAGAGAGAGTTTTAGCAGATGCCAAATCGTTAGTTGAGCGACTCCGCGATCACGACAATGCGGCAGAGGTGCTGATTGAACAGACAACTTGCCTCAACAAACGTGTTGAAGCTATGAAACAGGTATGCGGGAATTTTTCATTGACCAGTCTTTACACTCTCTCTCCCATTATAACTCTCCTCTTCTAGTTTTCTAAGATGAAATAGTATAAAGTAGTAAATCCCCTTCATGTTAAATAATGTTGAATACTGCATTAAAATGAATCATGACGAACACTTTTCTGTGTCTCACAGTATCAGGAGGAGATAGAGGCTCTGAATCAGGTTGCGAGACACAGACCACGGTCTACTCTGGTCATGGGAATACAACAGGAAAACAGACAAATACGAGAATTGCAACAGGAAAATAAAGGTGTGTGCATAAGAGGGTTTTTTTTATATTAATGTAATTTCCATATACATGTAGCTTCAGGGTCGAACTGAGTAATCTCTCTCTCTCTGTTTCTGCAGAGTTGAGGGCATCACTTGAGGAGCATCAATCTGCTCTGGAGCTGATTATGAGCAAATACAGAGAGCAGGTGTTTAGACTGCTCATGGCCAGCAAAAGAGATGATCCAGCCATTGTCACAAAGCTTAGAGAGCAGCACTCAAATGTGGGTTTTGTACACATGTGCACACACACACATACACACACACAGCTTAGGGAATGCCAGATCAGTGTGTGTAAAACACATGTTCACATACACAGCTGTGGAAACAATATAGCGATGTGAGGTACCAATAGACACACAGCATAATATCAGCACAACAATAAAGATAACACTGTCCTTACAATTTAGCAGCATAAAGTACCTGAATGATCAAAAATAGAGAGAGGGTATGACATGTTTTGTTGATGTGGTCTCTCTGCAGGAGATGCAGGCTCACTTAGACAAGATTAATGAAATGGCCACCGTGATGCGTAAAGCCATCGAAGTTGACGAGGGCCGAGTGTGTGAGGATGAGGAGCGCATTAAACAACTGGAGGTGAGGAATTACACTAAGTACAACTTCCCTTTTACAAAACAAAAATGTAACATACTGACATTAAGATGACAAAATCAGCAGTTTTTTAGTATCTGCTGATTTTATATATATATATATATATATATATATATATATATATATATATAAAAAACATGGTTAAACAGGTGAAGACATCATAGGCAAATATATCACAGCTTTTACCAAAATCAGAGCTAACCTCTGACATGTCTATATGTTTGTGTTTATGTGTAGCTGGAGAACAGCGGCTTGAGGGAGTTGTTGGGAATTAGTCGTGAGGCGTTTATGGTGCTGAAACGAGAGGAGATATCAGATAGTACCTCTCTTTCTTCCCTGGTGACCAGTGCTGACCTCCGCCTACGGAAGAGCTAGAGACTCTGAAAACTCCCAGGGCTGCCTCCTCATCATGGGGGGAGCTGTCCTGTCCCCTCATCTCCTCCAAACATGTGCACCCATCCACCACCACAGCCCTAGCCAATACCACCACTCCCCCTACTCCACTAAGGCTAACCCTCCTCTATGAGAGATTACCTTCTATTGACACACATCCAGGCACCAGAAACTGCACAGCTGTGATGAGTTGTGCTCAGTCTTCTGATACACTTGCTGTAGCCTCAGCACTGGGGCAATGCTGCCCCACTGTGAGCTGGGAAGTTGGCACAGGAGCAGAACAGAACCTCATTAACTGGTGTTCAGCTGCACAAGTGTCCTGTCAGTTACAAGGCTGTCTGAAAATGAATAATGACAAACTGGTTTAGGAGCTGATAACTGATTTTTTGAGCTACGCTGGGATTGTTGAGTTTCTATTACGGTTATTTAGTCGTAGAATAAAGATCTGTGGATAAAACAATGTCCTGACATAGTGAATGTTTTTCTATATGAGCAGTTCATTACTGCTGAATTGTAGTAACGTAAGTGAAACTATTCCCAGCTGAAACCCTCACTTTATGACCTTGGCCTTAATGAGCTGTAAATTAAATTGAGAACAGTAATTTTGTTATCCACCAAAGCTTAGGGGCGAGATACAATCGTAGCTACATAGTTCTTACTCTAGGATTGTTTTTATTTCAGATTTTTGTTCACTGGTTTGGGTTTACCAAACAAGAATGTGAATAATGTAACATGTTTCTGTGGAGTGACAGCAGACACAGAACAGATTTGTTGCTCTTTAGCCAAAACTATCCTAAATACATCTTGACAATACCCATAGGCATTTTCATCGGCTTGTGATATGATGGTGTGTGTGTGTGTATAGTATTTTTATTGTTGTTGTTGCTGTTGTTTTAAATTGTGAATTAGTTCATGTAATTATGATGTATAACATGAGATTAAATTCTTGTTAAACTGGTCAGATTCTCAGATCTTCTCTTTGGGTGTATTATCACAGAAGAAGCTCTACTGATGTAGAAGTTTGACTTTTATCACAGCCAGTGATACTGACAGTTTTTAAATTTACCAAGGAGGATGATAAAATGATCAACTAAGTGTGCTGTGGAAACCAAATAAAATATGAAACTGTCACTGCATTGTTTGGGAGGATCTGCTCATACTGGACAGCAAAGAAAAAAACCCCACTGAACTGTGTTCTTACTCAACATTTACAATTTTATTTATTACAACATCATCAGTTTGAAGTCAAACCTCTGCTAAAACATGAAAGACACTGGTTATATACCATCATCAAAATAATGTTAAATTCTAAAGGCAAAATATCAGTTCAAGTTGGTGGCAGTTAATATTCTACTGTTTGAAACAGAAATCTTAAAATTAACTAAAATTGGTAGATGAGAGGTTTTTCTTTCACAGAAACACAAATGTGTGTGTTCCCTGTGTTTACTATGAGCCACACATTGCAGTGGGTCTCATGAAAACCCCCTGAGGGATGAAAAGTCGGCACCGTAATTTATCAGTTAGAGAATTCAGAGGGTACAAAAGAGTCGTCCACAGTTTACTCTTACTGAAGCCATGATGTTATTCATTTAAGACAATGTCTAAAAAAAAAGGCAACAAGGTCCACTGATGTGGTTTGATATGACAGGGAAGAGGCACATTCTCTCAAACACAAATGATGTTTATACTCAAAAGGATTAAAGGAAGGCTGTGATACAAGAAGTCATTTAATGTAATACATTTCTAATAATTGCTGGTATTGTCCTTCAGTGTTCATTATTGTGTTGAGTGCTAAAGCTCATAGAGTACTTGTATAGGGCTTTGGGATAGAACTTCTTCATTGGAGCCTGGTAAACTACAGCAGCATCCAGTTCAAGCCTCTAGTCACACATGTACCCTATTCTATACAAACTCACTCTCTGCTGTCCTCCAAAAATCATCTACCCTGCATATGAAATACACTGACACATATACACGTTAATGGTCCACTCTCAAAGTATCCCTGTTCCTCAGATTATGCCTGTACACACAACAAAAACAGCATTCTCCATATAACAAGAGCACAGTAAACATGGTAAATGGCAATCTAATTTGTATTCTAGTGCATCTCAGTTTTCATTAGAGGGAATTAATGGCACTCAAATTTTATTTAGCTTTAAATAGTTTCCAGAAACACCTGGATGTGCAAATTTCAGCAGCAAAAATATACAATCTCAGTGACAAAAACAGTGGTATTTCCTAAAGTGCCTCATTTCCATGCCAAAAGCTTTTTCAACAAGCAGTCTCTGCAAGCTGTGCTAAACATCTGGATAAGATGAGAAACTGCACTAATTACTTACAGACTACCAACTGGTTATTATTAAAAAAAACAAAACAAAAAAAAAAAAGATCAAACGACTTGGTCAAACATAAGGAAGCCATTAAAGCGTGAGAGCATTTTTTACGATAATCCAGTTAAACCAGTCAAGCAACCATCAAAGTTCCTGTCCAAGTATCCCCCAAACAACCGAGAACATTTGAGACAATTTCAGCCAGAATCAGTAATACCAAGAACATGCATCACATCACATGACTACAGTCACCTGAGGGAATTCTGCATTCATATTCTAGGCTGTAACACTAAGCAAATGTCAACCTGTCATTCAGTCTGCTCTTCTGAGTGGGTCTGGAATCAACTAACCACCAAACTTCTCATTTTAACACTACACATCTTGTGATTAACCCACCTAATATTTAGTAATGCCACCAAAACATGATTCAATATCCATATTAACATTTAGTGAGCAGCTGTAGGAGACCAATAATTTACAAGACTGGACGTTAAGAGGGTTAGAAGCTTTCTCTGAGAACTCTCGGCCTTTTCACTGAACACTGAAGCTGAACGTTATATTTTGGCAAAGGGGGCACTTAAATGTAAAAAGAATCCATCCGTCAACACTTTTCCTCTTTCTAATGAGCCAGTCTCAGGCTTAGTAGGACATGTACTGTGACAGGAGCTAAAACAATGATTCAGAATTACAGTAAAATGACTCTTCTAGAATTATCTTAAAACATCTCTATGGTGACGAAAATATGGCACAAGGAAAAGAATCATGTTCACAAACAGAGATACCACAACAGGGACATAGATGTATAAAAAGTCATAATATCAAATCGTATCAGAATGAATTGTAGTTTGGTAAGAATGGAATCCAAAATTCATTTTAAAATATGAAAGGCTATCATTTTGGACAAAAGAGTAGAAATTTAAGAAATTTAAAAAGGGTTCCTAAGCACTTTGTTTTCATGATCTCCTCAGAGTCAGTCTGATTCAGTGGCTACCAGCAGTGTTGAGACAATGATCTCAAATGACCTTTGTCACACAGAGCAGTTCAGAGAATCACTGAACTCCCCACACTGATTCACATGCACAGGGATCAGAATCACTATCAGTGTTACTGCAGCAGTCATTCAGAATGAGCTGACACAGGCTCGGTCACACACAGTGAAGTTGTGTCGATGTCCCATTGTACTGACTGCATGGCACCCTGGACACAGACACAGAGCACAGGACAATGAAGTGACCAATAATCCCAACCCTGGACCTCCTCAGAATCAGGCAGACGTGACCTCTGACCTGAGTTTGTGATTAGTCACTGCGGCAGTCAGTCTATGAGGAATGGTGTTAACAGACACAATGTAGTTATACTGTGCCACACACTAAACACAGTTTAAAACAGCACGCGTTTTCACTCATACACATACACACACACATTCTATCCCATACATTATATAAACACATCCTGAGTCAATGCAACGTCTGCAAGAGAGCGTGTGTTAAAATCCCACTGAATGCTGTCTATACATCCCACTTCACAAACAGCCTCATCCCTGAGACTGCAGTGCCTCTGCCTGAACAGCAGAGGGCAGCATAAGGAAGTGTCTTAGTATGCACTCGGAGGGGCTCAGACACAGTCGTTGGAGCCTCCTCCCCCTGTCATCAGTCACAGGTTCAGGGCTAAAGGAGGAGCGGGGTGCGTTCCCCAGCAGGCTCTCTGCGGTGTGTGAGCTGATGTACACGAGCCAGCAGACGTGATGGGAAGGACGGCGTGTGATGGCTCGGGTCCAAAACGTTCGTTTTCCTTCGCTCCCTCTCCTGACGCCACATCACATACGGACTAGGTGGGAAAAACGGTCGGCTCCTCTCTCGGAACAGCTGCAGTATGATGCCAGAGACTCCCAGAACCACCCACACCGTAATCATGATGAAATCTACACGCAGAGAACACACACACACACACATATTTTAAATGCTTTGTTTAGGTTAGTCAGAAGTTACATTACTCACAATTTAGTTATAATCCATAATGGGGACCTAATTTTCCAGAGGTTTGATAGTTCTGTCACAACGTGGTTGGCAAAAATTACAAATACAAACAGACTTGTAATAAATAATGTACTACCAACTGTGTACATAAAGATATTACAGCCAAAGAACAAGGTATTGATTTGTTGACTTGGAGACAATTTTCAAGATAGGAATAAGACAATGTCTGCTCACAATGCTGGAAATTAAATTAAATGCTGAATTAGTCGAGCTGATCTAATTCTTCCTTTAAACACATTCAACCAATAAGAAAATGGATCAGCAGTGAAACTCGTACGATACTAAAAGTATTGCAATATTTCTTTAGTAGCAGCTATACACAAGAGTTTAGTGTCTAAAACTGATGTAATGTAAGAGTCATTGTAGGAGAACAGATGTGTTCTTTTGGGCTGTGAGACTCACCAATGTCTTGCAGGGGTACAGCAATGAAAGCTCGACTGAAGTTGTCGTTGAGAAAGCGTTTGAGAACGTCCAACGTGATGTATGACAGGCTGGTATAGGTGTATGCATTCACTGCCAACACCACAGTGTATGCCCCCACCACCCCACATGTGGTTATATTACCCTGCTCAACACACACACACACACACACACAGAGAGCTCATAAACTATAGACAGTCAACACAGACCACAGACAGGCAGTAAACCAAAACCACTGGTCACTGGTCCTTTTTAGTACACTCATTATCAAATGAAAACATAGCAGTACATCAAATATTACACTCTTACAAAGTGGTTATAACATGTCACAATTAATTACTGCAATTCCCATTTTATGAGACCATTTGCATCTCTAACTCATGCTTGCTGAATACTGCGGTGAAACACTGCGCAGATAACTATAGATAACTATAAAAATTCCTTTGTACAGACATGGAGTCTTAATGTACCTCTCTGGGCCAGCGAATGAAGAACAGGGGAACAAAGAGCATGATGCAGGTGAATGTTACCCAGAACACGATATCGTCACGGAACACAGACAGGTCACCTGGGAAAAGACAGAGGATCATTCAGCATTTAGGCATTTTTATCTACCATTAAGTCTTCTTTTACCCCCTCAGGAGAAAATCATCTTCCATCTCATGTGTGTGTTTGTGGTTAATCAGTGAGACGGGTCAAGTGACTGGAGCGTTGTGACAGACGTGTAACGCAATCCTGAATTCTCCTCGCTCACGGGCATGGTTAAACTGAACACATTACATTCACTCAACACGGGGACGGTGCTCAGTGTTATACTGCAGATCTGCTCCACGGCAGGAGTCAAGAGAGTTCAAATGGACATAGCAGCACCAGGCAGAGAGGGTTACCCGGTAAAAAAGCCTTAATTTAACTAAGCGTATTAAAAAGAATTTTTCACTAATATGATTACTGTACTGTAAACTGTAGAGCAGGAAAAGGACTCGACATTCTGATGTGGCTCAGACAAAACCAGGTCATTACACAGGGCATCTCACAGTCACACACAGTCAACCACTGCCTCTGTTCATTTCCCTGTACAATCACACAGACTGGATTTCAAATGTATTTCGTATCCATTAACATCTGTATTGTTCCAGCTACTTAGTTTTTCCAATTTATAAATATTTATAATTGCATTTTTGCTGGTGAGTGTACATAACAGAACAACCAAAGTGTTTATATAACACCAGGTTAAGCTTAACTGGTAAATTTCACTAAGTAAAAACTAATCAGACAGACACAGAGATAGTTCAGTTCTACATGTAACAAAATATAGTTAGAAGGTATTTAATCTCGCTATTTTCTTTATGAAGCATTAGAGTTTTGCTATGAGATTTTTGTGCAAAAAATGTCTAATGGCCCCTAAGACGGCTGTTTCCCACATATTCTCTGAGGAGAAAACTAGATCACCTATGTTTACTCAATGTCTGCAAAAGACTGCTGCAGCATTTCATTTATGCATATATAGCATTTCATTTGTGCAACTGTAGCCTTCTGGGCAGTTTGATGTCTGAATGTCTGGGCAGCGAAATGTCTGAAAATGTATGTAGTTACACTGTGTGACGTCAGTGAGAGTTTTCTTACCAAGTGGTGTGAAGAAGACAATGGAGGACAGGAGGAAGCCAAGGATCAGTCCAACCACTATGACACAGGCCATTACTGAGCCAAACCTCCACCAGCTCATCACCAGCAACACGCCTCCGACCACGCCCATAACCGCTGTCAACACCAGTCGAACTGCAGAGAGGAGGAGTCAGAGATGTGTCCAAATGCAATGATACAAACCAGTTTTCTGCAACATTCGGTTGTCTTATAAATCAGTCTAAAATTCAGAAAGGTTACTTCAAGTTTGACAGGCAAGTGTATGTGTATATGTATGGCTGTTTCTCTGTCTCCGGATTCATGTACGACTGGGCAAACTGGTGCTACGACCACAGCTGATCGATTAAGCCTTAATCCTCTTTAAAAATGTCTCGCTGCCCATTTACCACCAGCAGACCTCTCGACCAAACCCATAAGGGCACTTATAGATCATGCCTGACCATTGAGTTTTGGTAAATAAAATCATCTGTATGTTTTGTCTGTGTCTTTTGTAGTACCACAGATTTAGTCATGTTTTATAATGAATCCTGACTGCTCAAACAGATAGAGCATAAATCTGTGTGTCACACTGGTGTGTAAAACAGTGCAGCCACACTAGTTAGAGCCACTGGCATGACAGACACCAGCTCTGATGAAAACTGAGGATGATTAGGACATTCATATACAGTAGCTCGTTTGAAGGTCTCGAGGGGACAGTGGAAAACCCATGACGGCTAATGTGATTTAGAGTATGCAAAACCAGTTAGTGAAACTAATTTCATTTCGAAATGAAAACACAAAAGCAAAGCATTTTTAAATGCCGCAGCGTGACTAGTGAAAACAGCAGATCTCTTATAAAGCATGTGGAAATATCTGTTTAATACTGTATGGAGAACTAAGAGACAGGCTCTTGGATAGAGGTAAATGAATATACTTCAGAGGGACTATTTAACTAAAGAAATCACGTCAATCTTAGACCAAGTTCTCACTTTGAGAAATGTAACGCTATGCGTCCATGTGTGGCGTGAGGAAGGGATGCTGTGAGGGACTTACTGTCATAGTTCAGAGTAGTGGTCCTGGTGATGAGGACAAAAAAGAAGAACGCTCCAAATGCAAAACCCATGCAAAACAATTCTGAGGACGAAAGAAAGACAGAGAGTCACACCATGAAGTCAGAATGGCCATGTCAAATGCAACTATTTATTTTTCCAAAGGGTGCAGCTCCAGTATGACATCTGATTTAAAGGAAATGTTAACGTAGTTCACAGTGAGTCCATCACACAACAGTCTTCGATGAGAGAGAACGACCTTTCAAACATTTAGTACAGACTCCACAATTCAGCCTAGATCATGGTAGAGATACGATACAGGTCTCTGCTTCAGATCAATTTGAAACAACAATTCAGTGAATCTCGTGCTACAGTAGAATCTGAAAGTTCCTCATGTGAACAGTTGATTTGATCGTTTTTACAATTTAAGTTTTCAGTAAATCCTAGCTGTCCTGGTCGGGCTCAAGACAGACAGCGTTAGTCAGGGACACTTGTGACCCACTCACTCTCACTGACCATGTGTATGTATTTCTTTTGCCTTGACATATCTTAGGTCTTGTTCCCAGACCGTAAATAAATAGGACACATGTGGGAATGACATATTTATACTGTGAGAGGGTCAGCAGTTACTCTTTGCTCTCTGCTCACATAGTAATGTCAGCTATTTTTACTTGACTGTACATGAGAATTTATTTTAGTCTTAAAATGGTAATACAGTCAAATTGAAAATGTTAAATTAAAAAGCACTTGGACTCACCACATTTGAAGAAACGGTGGCCAAAGAAACACACAAAAAGTCCAGCAATACCAGTAAGAGTGAAAAATATTTTGGTAGATATTTTCCCTAAAAGAGAACAAAGAGAAGAGGCTGTGCTAAGTCACGCAGCCACCCGGACTTTCCAAAGAACCCGAAAGTTAAAGACACGCTGCTTTCAGAATCATATCTTTTATTCCACATAGTTGAATTTCAAATTAAAAAAGGAAAAACCCTAAGACCAGCACCAGAATATGTGAGAGAACAGAAAAGACAAGATTCCAGTGCAATTCCACTGACCTAAGGTGGAGCAACCATCCAGGGTGGAAGTGAAACTGCATGCGTAGGTGTGGACAGGCACATAAGAGGCTGATGTGTTTAGCACTGGATCTCTCACAACCACTGTGTAAATCACACCCTGGCCTGGGATGGAGTTAAACGACAATGCTGTTTTATCGTTGGATGACAACGTCATCAGCTAGTGTAAGAAAGAGAGAGAGGTGATTAGTTGATGGCAAATAGGTGAAAAAAAAGACACCAGTTTTTTTTTTTAAATACATACAAGCAGGAGAAAAGTTTACAATGTCTATTCTGCCCACCTTTCTCCCATTTCCCACTGTGTTCTGCACGTTGGCCACTCTCTGTAAGCCACTGACAAGACTTTGCACCGACAGGTCGTTCTCAGGCAGGAAATACTGGTAAATATCATACACCAGTCGCCACCGTGAACTGGAACCAGTGCTTACATCACAGGGAGGCGGAGTGGACCCTCTGAGGAACAGACAGATCAAGGCTTAAGTGGTCATGTGGTCACTGGGTCTCTGGCCAAAATGAGAAGAAAACAGTGAAACAAGTTCATGCGACGTAAGTCTGAGTGTTAAAAGTCAGTACCGTGCATATCCTATATTTGCTGGAGCAAAGGTGATAATCGTCTCATACAGATTGTATCGCAAGTAGATATTTGGATCGATGTCCAGAGGAAACTCCAGATTACAGGCCCCAGGAACTGGATCTGTACACACACACAACATAACACATAACAAGCTAACAGCTACCCCATTTTTACCATGGCAAAAAGAAAACAACACTGGGTTAACATTCAATGTAGTGTTTCCTTTCTTTGTGAATGGTCTCTAAAGGCATCGGGTGAGCCACTGACAAGCAGTTAAGACATTAGTGGGTGTGCATGAGAGTAGAGATTCAGTACCACTGCCCGTGTAGGGTAGGATGACTCCAGTGCCTGTCAGAGTGTCTCCATCAGATGATGTGAGGAACCAGGAGAGATCTGTCTGAGTGGGCCTGAGCGGGGAGATAAGCCCTGTATCCACACCAGACACTGACTCACCAAACGAGGGTTCCTACAACAACACACATCCATCCATTAAAATACAATATACACTCAACACAAAACGCAAACACACACGCACAGCACTCTGTTTAATACTGTAATCACACGCATACACCACATTGCTCACTTAAGCACACACACACAGGCTGGCATGCAGTCAGTTTCAGGCCCCACATGACAGATTCAGCCAAGTCTCATGGTCCTGCCTGGGGATAAGTCCACTAGTGCATCAGCTGAGAGACTCTTTAACTTCACACTTAACACATTCCCACTGTTTCTAGGGCAAAAAAAAAAAAAAAAAGATTATCTGGGGCTATTTTACACACAGTGTTAGACAAGTCTAGGAAAATACATAACCAGTTTTAAGACAAATGACACTGTGGTTTTCTTATAATTCTATAGTCCACAGACACAATACAAACCCGTGGATTTAATTGAACACAAGCTAGCTCGCTGCTTTAGTTACGCTGACAACAAGAGCAAATTAAGGACCCCACGCAACTATAACGAGTTTAGGCAAGTCCACAGAGTGTTTTATCAGGTTGTTTAGCAACGGCTTTGGGCTGTTTAACTGCAACATCCACATTAGAGTCAGAGAACATGTGTTGACAGCAGAGTTCAGTTCTCTTTTTATGTGCTAAACCCATTACATTTTTTTCCATTTCATGGCTTAGCAACTTTTCGTCCCAATAATTCATGTACGTATTCTGCATAAGTGATTCTAACCGAGTTGAATCCTAGTGAAACATAGATACACACCTTCCTGTGATTTATTGCGCAACATGACTCAGTTTCCCTTTTAGTAGTCACTAGACTATAGGCCTCTGACCACAAGAGAAGAAAGTGTGAAAAAAGTACGTGTCAGAGAGGGAGTGTGTGGGTGGGTGAATGAGAGCATGTGAATGCATGGGTGTCCTAAAAACAATGTCCAAGGCTTCACATTAGAGAAAGACCAAAGACAGTGAGCTACTATAAAGGACAGAAAAGGGTGTAAATCCCAGCTGAAGGCTAACTGGGTCAAGGACGGCTGTAAACGTGTGTGGTATTCATTACTAGACAGCATGACTTAGACTAGCTGAAACCTCTGTGTCACTGACAACATATCCCATACCCTTCAAAGATTTTATTTTTTTTATATATATATAAACGGGTTCATTTCATCCACAAAGAATATCTGAATGCAAGTGAAGACCTATGTGGTATGGGACAAGAGAACCATCCCAGTATTAAGTGTGTCACTGTCTACGTGTAACATCTCTTACCTTTAAGCAAGTCAGCACAGCACTGTGGTGTTGAGTGTGTGTGTGTGCGTGTTCACACATCTAACGTCTCCTGCTGTTGAGTAAGACGGTGCATAACTGCTGTGCTGAGTAAGGTACCATGTGTGTGTATGTATGTGTTTGTCTACTGTGGATTGGCCTTGAGTAAGACAGCGAGGCATTGCAGTGTTGAGTGAGTAACTGTGAATGTGTGTGTTTGTGTAACATCTCTCACCGTTGAATAACTGAGTGTAGCATTGCGGTGTTGCGTGTGGAACTGTAGTATTATAAAGGAAACTTCGGCGGGAATTCTGGACACCACAGCCTGCACAGTCCCGTTTTCAGGAATGCTTACATTTTGGAAGGTTCCCAGAGAAAACACCACACGATCTGAGAGAAACAGATACAGATACAAGTATATATAAGAATTACAGAAAAATAACACAAATGTATATTAAAAAATGACTTTAATTGACTTCAACTAACTGTAAACTATCTAAAGTTAGACAGCTAAGATTAGACAGTTTGCAGTGTAATCTGAATACGCTGAGAGCTTCAGAATTGTCCTTAAATTTAAAATACAACTACAATTAAAACTCTGCTCAAATAAACCAACATGGGTAAATACATTCTACAGAGTTTCACATAAAAAAAAAAAAAATTCTTATTAATATGAACGACTAGTCCAGCCAGACTGGGGAAATACACGGTCAAATTTACACTTGACATTGAAATGTCTAGCACATCGGTTAATCCATTACAAGATAATCCATCGAGCCTACACAACACCATACAGACGTTCCAAAATGAAGATCTCCCAGAGCCCACACTGCACTCTATGCCATAACTCCACTGGCACTGGTTCTGGGATTGTCCCACCACAGCGACAGTCTGGAAGTATGTCATTCAAATGATGTCCAAGTTTATTGGTACCATTCTTATGCTTTGCCCTTGTCTTTGTTTATTGAATGATGAGTCTTAACTGGAACTTTCCCTACGTGAAAAACGTCTGGCATTCGCAAGCAATACTTCAGCTGTGGTTCAAGCCAGACACAAACCTGAAATGTTTTTGGATTAGATCCTTGCTTAACATCACTGTTAGGTGAGACTACCGCCAGATTGAATAAAGCTAGTTTATCCACAGTTCATGCATGGAAGGGACTTTGTTTATCTAGTAGAAATACTCTGTGCTGTTAAAATTACTGAAGTACCATTGTGCTGTCCTTACTAAGATTTGTAGTTTTTTTTTTTAATTGCCCCCGTTTATTTTCTCCTTTTCTGTCTCTTATTTTATTTGATCTTGTCTATATATTTTCTTGTTGTTGTTGTTGCATTTAACTATGTTTGTACATGCCTCACTGGAAATACTAATAAAAAGCATAATCACAAAAAAGAATATTGAGCAACGAAACGATGGAGAAGTGTTGGTCAAATCACTACTTGTTTCAACATTAAGTCTGAAAGTTCCTAAGGAAATGTATAAACTGAATTCGTTTAATGACAGAAACCATTACATCTGTGTTGGTTTTCTTCAAATATTCTCATAAAAGTTCAGAGAAGAATCACACCACTATTTAGGACACGATGACTGGTGATATGCTTCAGCACAGGAAATGGTGAGAAGGTCTCAGAGCTGGGGTTTGGAGCACCTACCGCGGTTCTTCTGAGAGGAAACTCTCTGTCTGACTCAGATTAGGAAAAACCTCCATCTTCACTCATACTGCACTCATTCTCTTATCACATCTCAGCTCACTCTGCCGTGTTCATCGTGCTGATGTCACAGGGGGACAAAAGGGTTACAAGATAAACCCCAGACGGAGCCAAACTACTTGGGAAATCAATTTCTTCAAAACAAAAAAAAAGATTCAGCACTAAGTGAAGCTATTCCACCATACCAGGCATCACCATACCGCCGTGCTTATCAGGTTTTAGGGACAAAGAAAGACAAAATCTGTCGAAATCAAAGTGTGCAAACACATTTCAAAATGGAGAGCCTCTTGCATTAATAGCTAGGTCGTAAAAGATACTGAGGGGTCAAAGTTTCTGTTCAGCTTATAACTGTTTACAGCACCCTTGAGGGTTAATCTGAGACAAATACCAACATCCTTCTCTGCCGGGGGCTTTGGCCTCCTGCGTGATTCTGTGAGAATTTGCTCACAGTTGGTTTTCGTTTAGACGTATAAAAACCATACAGCAGCACAGCAATGCGCTCGCACGTGTGATCAAGTCAGGTTTAAGTTGGGCCTTAGTTTATTTGAGAATTTATCGGTCCTGTCCAGTCTGTGGGTGTGCATGAGACTTTAGCCCCTGAGGTGAAATGATCCATGGTTGCAAGCAGGAATGTGCAGAATTCACACACACACAATCACACATACTCATCCACATACAGACTCACTCATTCTGAGGAATCTGGAGCAGCATTCGTAGAGAAAATGTGATAAGAGCTTGTGATTACTGCAGAGTTTTAGAGTCCTTCCTCCTAAAGCAGCATGGAGCAGCAGACTGAACTCCTCACACAGCTTATGGCCTGCACTTCTAATGAATGAGAAAAATCTTATGGCCTGCACTTCTACTTCTAATGAATGAGAAAAAATGCTCTGTCTGGTTTTCTGCTGAGCAGTCTGTTAAGTACCTCTGTGAAAATGAATAATGGAAAAGTGCTGTACAAATCAAATTGTACTCTAATTCGTTCAAATAAAAAAGGGCCATTCAGGTCTGAATGTGTAACTCCATTCTCGTATTGACTTTTACATTAGTGTCGACACAACAATGCGTTGTCAGTTGATGCCTAGCAGGAGAACCACAAAAGAGAGACTCAATCATTTATAGATGTATATTTAGAGCATAACTGCACACACTCACACATGTTACCCTCATACAAGAGTTATCCTCTACAAACATACTCACAACCCTTAGTCTTACAGAAGTTTCCATACGTACACACACGCATGCACACACATGTACGCGCATGCACGCACGCACACACACAAACAAAAAACAAAATTACAACAATATAGGCAGCATTGTTGCAGTAGCAAAAAAAAAAAAAAAAAAAGATTAATCATCGGCACACGCCGCCACCACCCTTCCATGGAAAATGTATTCTGAATGAGCTCTCCAGTGGTTTGAAGGTGCTGTTGCAGGCAGCTCTCTTTTAGAGAAGTACACGCCAGTTCCTAAAACCATCAACGATTTTAACTTCCACAATGTCTGAACACACTGTAAGGTAACACCTGAGCAGAGATAAACCTCACGGTGTCTCTCTGTCATATCTTTAAAACAGTGTAAGGGGGGCCCATGAGAAGCACCAGGATAAGTGGTACTCCAGTGGTCACTGAGTGACTAAGGGGAATCCAACTAGTGCTATGGAAGTGATTGCATTCAAATGTGTCAGAGGTGGCATGTGCTAACTTATGCTCCATTGAGGTGTCTGCCACAGGAAGGAGATTCCTATGGGCAATTTAGTATCTCCAATTCGCCTGTGGGAGGAAACCTGAACTCCCGGAGGAGAGCGGGAGGGGAGAACATTCAAACTCCACACAGAAAGGACCCTGGCTGCCCGGCCAGGAGTCAACCCCGGGACCTTCTTGCTGTGAGGTAACAGCATTACCCACCATGCCACCGTGCACCCCCTTACACGTAACTGAACAGTCCAAATTGAAACAAAATGAGGAAAATAGACCAATAATGCTTAGAACATGTTAGCACAATCCACCCTGGGAAACAGCTCTGTCAGAAACAAACAGCACTCCCACAAATTCACGCATTTAAGAGATTCGTTACAGAGAGCATTTCAAAGATATGTGAGACGCAGTAGTGGTTTCCCTCGATGAGAGCGGTTTTAAGTAACATCCCTGACTTCCTCTTGTAAATAAATGAACAATCTTACCATCTTCTCCTTGCAGCTGGCCTTTCTAAGCTTAACAACAACCTCCGAACCTTTAAGGACTTTATTTTTCACATTTGACAAAATCATAATGGTGTGAGCATTAACCATAAAGCAGGACTTCTCAGCTGGCTAGATATCTGAACCAATCATAACAATGCAGGAAACAATCCCTCTGAACAGTCTCAACTGTTGGCTTTAGTTATTTGGCAACCTGAGAAATCCTGCATCAAGTAATAGCCTCAATCAAAAAAAAAAACCCAAAAAAACAATATAAGAGATGTTGTGTATTTTCCCTGCTGACCTAAGATTCAACTCACTTTTGTTCATGTTAAAACAATGTGCAATGTGATGGAACTAAAACCAAACAGATTAGAGGGCTTTCTGGATATTGCTCTTCACCGGCCTATCTTTTTCTGCTTGAGTTCTGTTGCTTTCAGTCATTCAGTGACCTTTAGCTTCACCCCAAAGCAACTCAGGGGTGTGAGAGAGATTACACAAAACTGTTCTTCCTGTGAAACCTGAGGTCGGCTCTTCTGAGCAGAGCAAAACCTTTACTCTTTTCTCTAAGCGTTAACATTTTCACATTCCACTCAGCCCTCTTCTGTCTGGGATCTTGTCTTCATGGCTTTTGTGTCACTGGTGATACAGAGCTACAAACAACAGTAACACACTAACTTGAATGGAACTATAATGTAATGTAGTTGTCCAAGTTAATTTGAGTGTTATGTTTACGGTGGCTGCAGGCAGGCCACTATATTTCTTCTTTATCTCGTTTATGTGCACTATCCGCTGCATACACTATGACTGAGTTGAAGGTCCGATTTAGAGCCTCTAAACGGCTCCTCCTTTTTCCCCAATGTCAGACATGTGATGAAGATAAACCAGTCGAACAACCCAGTACTACATCTCTTTCCAGACTTTCAGCTTTCCAAATCAAATTTAAAACACAAACAAATCAGTCACTCTAATCATGTGAGAAATGTAATCTAATCTTTTTTTGTTTTGTTTTTGTTTTCTTTTTTTAGGCAAAGCAATCCTGTGCATTGGTCCTTGAGAAACAGAAAGGCCCCAGCTCTACAAAGTACTGGTTAAGAAAAGTCTGAGAATATTAACAAGGTCACGATATATGTTAACAAGTATCAGCTACCCAATACTGCAAAATGTTTATATATCTTCAGACATCCGTTATACATTTGAGTAGCACATGTTTTTAGTGTCCTACTATTCCCACTGTTGACTCCTTGTACCATGAAATCCCCATCAACAAATCAGATCCTCGAAATAATAGAATCGCTGCATTTCCCCTCCAGAGGGTCTATTCAAGCAAATACATCGCAAGTCTTTCTTGTGAAATTATGCGCTATTATGGTAAAATATATGTCTAAAACCATTAATGCGAAGTTATGGGCAGATACAGCGGAAAGTGTGTTGGCAATAATAAGCTGAAAAACAGCTTACGATATTTTCCCCTGCTTTTGCCAATGACCAGTAAACCAGCTCAGACAGACATTTACCTGACAGGAAGATCGGGTAACTAAACTCTACGCACTCGCCGCAAATCTCATCTTAATATTAGCGACACTAACGTGCCAACTCAAACGCAGAACAAGTGTGGTTTATCATAATAGCTAACTCGGTAATGTTACTAGATATTTTTGGTTGCACGACATACGGTTACATTAGATTTACGTCATTCATATTCACACAAAAAAAGAGATTTAATTTAACTCACTCTCTTCCTGTGCTCGAACAAGTCCTTCGCAAATAAGCACGAGAACGAAAAAATATTGTCGCCAAACCTGAGGCATTTTGTGGGCCCAAGCTGCGACACCTGATTAGCTAACAGTGATAATTTCCGTCAAAACACGGTCTCCATTTTTTCGACGAATTGTGCGCCACATGCCAACATAAAATTGTATGCCACACAGACTTGAGAGAGTGGCGTTTTAAGTTAATTGACACAAACACGGCAGCTACACAAAATTGCAACTCTGGAGTGAAGAGTGTGCGCATGCGCAAACCTGTCAACGCATTGGGGAAGAGTCTGTTGAAATAGCGGGCGAACGAATTCTGAGGGTTTCATTGTTTGAGAAGATAAAATAAAATCTTGACAACCACTGATTGGGGTTAATGATTTTGGTGGGGTCATGGTCTGTTAAAATCAGGAAAGGAAATATTAACTTCATTTTATACTTCATACTTTATACTACTTTTGTTACCCTCATACACAGATTTACAGTTTATGGAGAATAAATCTCAAACGTAAGATTGAAATGATGTCGTTTGAGTAGTCATCGCAGTAAAGAAGGTAGTTAACTATCTTTATATCACACATAAATATCTAACCACGTTTTTGAGGATTAGGTCTACTGCAGGATTTATAGTGCACGTAATTTGTGCCACTTTTTAGGTAATTTTGTCTGTAAATTGCATGCCAGCCCAGTTGGTGGCAGTATGCTGATTCACACCGACGTCCAACGGAAAAAAATGGCGGATAGACTGACTCAACTACAAGATGCTGTCAATTCTGTAAGAATAGAATCGGTTTTTATTGTTTGGTAAAGAGTGAATTTGTGTTACATTGTCTATTATTCCCGTAACACATCTTTTATATAATACGGTTAAAGGCATGTATTTTCAGGAAAACCTCTTAAAAGTAGAGTCTGTTGAACGTCTTACTGAGCGTTAGAGAGCAGGACGCCCGGAGTTGAAACTACTAGTTAATACGAGAGACACAGTAAAATGCACTAAAGTAATAATAAGACGATTTCACCATATTAATGTATACAAATGAGTAGTTTTGTATTAACAGATGTCTCCATTCTTTTAACGCTTTTATGTCCGTTTTAACCAGCTCGCAGATCAGTTCTGTAATGCTATTGGAGTGCTACAACAATGCGCGCCTCCCGCATCGTTCAGCAATATTCAGACAGCAATAAACAAAGATCAGCCATCCAACCCGACTGAAGGTGAGTAACATAACCAATTCACAGTCATGTTAAAAATCTCCCACAAGGAGAAGAGAACTTCAGTCGGCGAATCACCATACCATCTGTATAGAAGTCGTACACGCGTACCGTCACTAGCAGGACAGCTTAATAAGTTTCATTATATATACTTTTCTCTCCCCAACGGCTCTATTGGTTCTGCTCCAGAGTATGCGCAGCTCTTTGCAGCACTGATTGCAAGAACAGCAAAAGATGTGGACGTACTCATAGATTCTCTTCCCAGCGAAGAGTCCACTGCTGCGCTGCAGGTATGGAGACAGGACTGGAATTTATTTATAACATTGGCTCGGTGGCACAAACAATGTGTTTATGTAGTCTTTACATGGCTTCCAAGGCAACCCCAGAGGATTTTCTTCTCTCTTGGGTGTAATATTCTGAAGTAGCTAATTGATACTGCAATTCCGTAAGAAATTACTGCCTGTTTCCAGATTGTATTTGGATAGTCCCATTTTGATAACAACATTCTACTCTCTTATTCTCTTTCCCCCGTTTCATCTCATTGATACTGGTTCATTTTGCACCAATTTCTTTATTCATTGTGCTGTTATAATACACTCTCTTTCAGGCGGCCAGTCTCAGGCAGCTGGAGGATGAGAATCATGAAGCGGCTGCTCGGCTGGAGGAGGTGGTGTACCGTGGGGACCTGCTGTTGGAGAAGATTCAGAGTGCCTTGGCTGATATTGCGCAATCACAGCTCCGCACACGCAGTGGTGCACACACACAACCCACACCCCCGGACTCTTGAGATGGATTATTTCAGGCCAACCATGGACTGTAAAATTTCTGAATGGAGTGAATTCAGATCCCTACGTTTTCCAAAAATTACAGGATTTTTTTTTAATTCATTTTGGACTTGTGTTGGATTCAATCAGTTGGAGAGCACTGTGTACTGCCTGCTTCACAATTACCTCATGAGAAAGGGGGATTGTGGTGTTCGTCAGACACTTTTGTAGTGGGCAAAGACACGTTTTGGTCTTGATTATAAATAAGCATTATCACTGGTGTGGCTATTCAACCCCTCTGGCTTTGGTTTTCATGTGTTAAAGTCCTCCCTGAACTGCAATGCCATGTCATAACCACCATGCTTGTTTTATGTGCACACACATACACTCCTACACAAATGGAATAAACTTTCATCTCTGAAATGGGATTAGAGGCACATTCCATTTGCCCTCAACAATAAATATGGTTTATGGTGTAATCCAGAGTTTTACTGCTCACGTACTGCTGACCCAGTTGTCTGCATTGCTTAGCTCTAGCCTAGCGTTAACACCAAATTCAGCTCGTCAATGCCACAGTACTTCATTGATTATTTGAATTAGGTGTGTTGTACTCCTTGGTCACAATGTAAGAGTAAAACGGTGCAGCCCTATGGGGCCAGCAGTCTGGAATTATGAAACACCAGTTTAAAACACCATTGTGTCAAAACTGCCACATCTTTCAAAAAAGGATTTCAGCTGATAACATAGGGCTCTCTCTAAGTCACTTCATCAGTTTCAGTCTCCCATTAGCCAATGGGTTAATCTTCTGTTCTTTTTTTAAATGATGCCAAGGAAAAGAGATTGCATTGCTGTTTTGGTGGATGCTTTTGGAACTAACTGAAGGTCAGCCACTGCTCATGCTCTTGTCACCCTGTTACAGTTAGCATGAAATGCTCAAGATCTCGGTCAGTATAATACAGCATACCATGCATACACACTGTGTTGTATTTGCATATTTATTTAACAAATGCTCATAATTTTTAAGAATATGAATTTTGTTTCATGGTAATAAAATCTCAGTGAAAAATGTTGAAGTGAATGTTTCAGATTCTTAACATTCTTACCAGTCCTAATAGAGCTGCTGAGGAGAACTACATACATTTATAGTATATTCATCTTACTTCGCTGTTTTTCTTGAAATTGCAGTAACAAATCAATTTCATTTCTATTGAATAAATTCCTACATAAATAGCATGCACGCAACACTAGCGATGTTTAGAATTTTCAAATAAAACATGAACAGTGTAGAATAGTCAAATACTTTTCACTCTGAGAAACCTACGTATCAAACTTGCCACAGTGCTGCCCTCCTCTGGCAGTTACGAAACCAGAAGTACTATTCCCATAATGCTCTGCCATTGAGACGTAACATCATAGCAGCTCTCGACCATATGATTATTACACAGCATGGCGGCGTCCGTAGGATGGTTGGGGGCTGCGAGCAGATATTTTTTGAAGGGCTTTTTAAAAAGTCCTGCTATCACGAGGGTAAGTGACAATAAACAGAGATCTTTCATCAACCCGTGGACCTATAAGATCATATTCTCATTTTGATCATTAGTACGGGGAAAAATCAGATATTGGTTTTGAATATGAGCGAACTTGCGGAGCTGGCTTGGGATAATGTTGGTTTTATGTGATCACACATCATTTCAGCCTAATGATCCATCGTGGTGTGACAAAATTAATATTTTAGTTAAGACTAAATGCTGTTGGTGTAGTGTTAGTGTTGTCGTTTACAGACAGTCACATAACGTTAATTGGGCACTTGTTTGTTTACTTCTATCAGCAGTCTGTTGTCGGGTCTGCTCGTTACCGGTCAACACAAGCCGTGAGTGAAGTGGTTTTGAACGTACCTGAGACTAAAGTAACCACTTTGGAAAATGGACTCCGTGTAGCCTCTGAGGACTCGGGGCTGTCGACCTGTACGGTAAGCTGGGCTCTAACAGTTCTGGGTCAGCTCTGGACAGCAAGACCTAGTAGAATCACTGATCCCGCTTGATTTATACTATTGTCTAAAACGGAACAGGGTATATTCCCCATAAACGTATGTGTTCTAAATGTATTTCAGGTCGGACTGTGGATAGATGCCGGAAGCCGTTATGAGAACGAGAGAAATAACGGCACTGCGCATTTCTTGGAGCACATGGCATTCAAGGTGCCATAAGTGTTATTATATTACTATAGACTTTATCACTGTTGGGAGTTATTAGAAATTATTCACCTTTACTGTGTAGCAGACTCTCTTATTCCTAAAGTTGTCATAGAGGCTTGTGGTAAAATAAATGCGTCTGTCTATTTTCCTCTAATACGTGATCAAAACTTGACATTTAATTTAATGATTTTTTTTTTTTGCTTTAGGGTACAAAGAAACGTTCTCAGTTAGACCTGGAGCTGGAGATTGAAAACATGGGAGCTCATCTTAATGCCTACACATCCAGAGAGCAAACAGTTTACTATGCCAAAGCCTTCTCCAAGGACCTGCCTCGAGGTATGTAAACTAAACTACAGTGCTGGACAAACCACCTAGTGCTGTTTGTTCCTGTCCTGATTTAACATACCTAACTCAGCTAATCAAGACTTGAACCGTTACTAAATATTAAAATCCACCTTAGAGTCAGAGAGAACTATGGTTTGGGAGGCCTGGTAGACACAGACTGTGCTGTAAAGAGACTGGACTGGGTGGCAGCCGTGGTCTAAAGGTTAGAGAACCGGGGCCCGATTCCCAGGCCCAACATCCACGGCTGTGTGCCCTTGAGCAAGGCACTTCACCCCAATGCTCCACGGACGCTGTGTGTGTTCACTACTGGTGTGTTGGATGGGTTAAATGCAGAGGACAAATTCACTGCTCACCGTGATTCACTGTGTGCAATCACTGAAACCTAAACTTAAACTGAACTGACCATGACTATGTCTCTGTAGCTGTGGAGATCCTGGCTGACATTATCCAGAACAGCACGCTGGGAGAAGCGGAGATAGAACGTGAGCGAGGGGTCATCCTCAGAGAAATGCAGGAGGTAGAGACCAACCTACAGGAAGTAGTGTTTGATTACCTGCATGCCACAGCTTATCAGAATACAGCGCTGGGCAGAACCATCCTCGGACCAGCTGAGAATATCAAGTAAGTCTGAGGTCATACTCATCCACCTAACAGCGTACCACATCACTGACATGTTAAGCCTGTCTGTACGCAAAATAATACAGGGCTTCCAGTTATCCTAAATTCAGAGATAAGACAAAAGATCATTCCAGTAAAGACTGATTTGTGCATCTGCTCTGTCAGATCAAATGCTGTCTACTGCAGCGTTTTACAGAGAGCTGCTGCTGTGGAAAACTGAATGTGTTTTATATGTGTGTGTTTTACACAGAACTATTAACAGAGGAGACCTTGTTGAATACATCACCACGCACTATAAGGGTCCGAGAATTGTGTTGGCAGCAGCTGGAGGTAAATACAACCCCGCAGCCACTTAACATGCACACTATTCACTGACATTCAGTCAAACTGGTGACGTTTTTCTTTTTACCTTCTGGTAGCTGATGTTTGAATATCATTTTAGGGGTGTCCCATAATGAGCTGATTGACTTGGCTAAGTATCACTTTGGAAAGCTGCCTGCTAGATACAAGGGGGAGGCGCCAGCTTTGCCACTGTGCAGTTTTACAGGAAGTGAGGTAAACCAGCACTGAAGTTAGACATTATGTTGGATGGCCCCTTTTGTGGGCCTGATGCACTGACATTTCATAATAGCACATAAGAGTGCACGTTTAAGACTTGGCCTCTGAACCGCGTGTTTCCGTGATGTAACCGTGCAGGTCCGTGTACGAGACGACAAAATGCCACTGGCACACATTGCGATTGCAGTGGAGGCAGTGGGCTGGTCTCACCCTGACACCATCCCATTAATGGTCGCCAACACACTCATCGGGAACTGGGACCGCTCGTTTGGCGGGGGCGTGGTGCGTTCCTCTCTGACATAATATTAATCTGAACAGAGTCCCCCTGGTGAAGACTGCTTCTTTCTCATGGTGCTTACCTCTCTTTCTGATTGATATTTTCAGAACCTGTCCAGTAAGCTCGCACAGATGGCATGTCAGGGGAACCTGTGCCACAGCTTCCAGTCCTTTAACACTTGCTACACAGACACGGGGCTGTGGGGTCTCTACATGGTGTGTGAGCCGAGCACCGTCCAGGAGATGATGCACTTCACTCAGCTTGAATGGTGAGAGTCCAACGGAGGACGCATTTTCTTTGATCTTTAAACGCTTTGAGAAAAGCTTGCGTGGTGCGCATGTGTATGAAACGTGAAGGACGTGAGCTACATGTCTGTGACCTTTTCTCAGGATGTCTCTGTGCACAAGTTTGACTGAGAGTGAGGTTGCCAGAGCCAAAAACCTGCTCAAGACCAACATGCTGCTTCATCTAGACGGTAGGAACAGAACCAGCTCTCTCCAGAGCACAGCAGTAACGGCATCTTGTTTCCATGGCAGCCAGCTCACTGAAACAGCGATTTTCAATCCAGCCATAAAGTTCCACCTGCCCTGGACATTTTTCTCTTAGCCCTGCACTGACATACATGAGTCAGCTAATTAACTTATATCAAACAGTCAATCATTAGTATCAGGTGTGTCAGTGCAGACTTAAAACTACAATACCCTTGTTACAATAACAAACCTTTCAGTGGAAATAAGTGCGATGTGATATACAGTATTCACAGTGTGTTTGGAGTGCTTTCTCAGACACTGAGTGTTTGTGTGTGTGTCGGTCTGTTATGTTTGTGCTGCCCTATATAAAGCTGTGTGTCCTCTCTCTGTGCAGGCTCCACACCCATCTGTGAGGACATAGGCAGACAGATGCTCTGTTACAGCCGCAGGATCCCCCTGCATGAGCTGGAGGCCAGAATAGATGTGAGTCAAACTGGCGCATGCATGCACACACACACAAAAATCAGTGAACCAAGCTGAGTCAAACTGGCTTGAAAAAAAAAAAATAGCCGTACCAGCAGTGACTGAAACTGGCTCAGAAAAGAAATAGTAAGCTGTTTACTTTACTGACAACACATGTAAAACGCTTGTTGGTTGGTTTGTGAAGGATGAGAAAATATTGTTGACAGTACATTAGTTTCTGGGAGTGTATTTGGTCACATATACAAAGATCTCTGTCTTTCTTCATTAATAACAGGCCATAGATGCCAACACCATCAAGGAGGTGTGTACAAAGTACATCTATAACAAAGCTCCTGCAATCGCTGCCGTTGGTACGTACTCATTCTTTTGCCGCGTTGGGCTACGTTATAACTAGAATTCATTTTTCTTTTTTTTTTTTATAACTACAACCCACTTCACTCAGGAAAAAGCAGTGGTTCAACTCTGTGTTCATTTAAAAAAATAAACACACCAGCAGCACTGTTATTTCAGTAATAAATAGGTTTTCATTTGGACAGAAACATAAGAACAAATGGTATTGCAATCTGATAAACCCCCACTCTTAAAACAGCGTGTTCCATTGTTAACTGTGAGAATAGTTTTTTGGTAATGAGATTTGAAAATGCAGTTTTTTGTTTTGTTTTTCCAGGGCCGATTGAACACCTTCCAGATTATAATCGAATCCGCAGCGGCATGAACTGGCTCAGGCCCTGAGAGTCAACTATTCACAAACGTTACCTTACAAATCAAGAATATTTATGAGTTATGTGTATTTTTATTTTATTTTATTATAAAATAAAGACCAACAAAATAACATTAAAAGCTGGGTGTCACGTGTGTGTGTGTGTGTGTGTAGCTTTGTGTGTGGATTGCTCCTGTGGGCTCTGCCTGTCATTTTTTGCTTTTATTCGCCACTTGCTCCTGGGCAGCTTTCTTGGCTTTGATCATCTCCACCAGTTCCTGAAGAGCAAAGAACACACCCACACCTTTACACAACTCTGTAGACTCAACACAGATTGGTTAGCCAGTCAAGTCAGATTTACCAATGCCAAACAGAAAATTATTAGGTAATCTTCTGAGCACTCTAATCCTCTGAGTGCTTTTAAACCTCGAGGGGATTTGAACCCCTAACTTTCTCTTCACTAGCTTCCAGGCTGCAAAACTCACCTTATATCTCTTCATACAATCTTTTTTAGTGCGTCCAGGCACGGAGGCTGCAATTTTCTCCCATCTCTCTGGTGTATTTACGGGGTAGGTCTTAAGTGCCTGTTCCAGAAGTTTCTGTTCCTCTGTTGTCCAAGGTGCCATGTTTGAATCTGAAGAGGAGGCTGAGGGTGGAGGAGGAGGCACAGTTAAGCTACACAGGTTCGGACAGAAGCACAAACTAGACGGCATCAGAATTTTCTAATTTTCCATTCATGAGCTCTGAGAAAGATAACTATTTATAAATGTGGCACCTTGGTATTAAAGAAAACATATCAAAAGCCCTTGTGAGAATGTACATTGTATCACCCCTTCCTTTATCAACCAGGAGAGAGAGAGAGAGAGAGACAGAGAGAGTATACCACTCTGAAAGAATGAGACCTGTTGAATGTTGGGAGGATGTGAAATCTCACCATCAAATCTCTCTGAGGGTACAGCATTATCCACAGTGGGAGGAACAGCAGCATGCTCTTTCCTAAACTTCTCAAAAGCTTTTTTATTAATCTCATCTTTCTGGTGAGGGTCTGGAAATGAATGAGAGAGAGAGAGAGAGACAGAGAGAGGTCATTTCTCTGATCCTACTCAAATAGTATGAAAATAAAATGTATGAACTTTAGTGCAGCTCTTACCAAGCTTCTGCAAATTCTTAGCTTTGTTAATGACATCTTTGGCTGTCCTTTTGACGCCACTGCTTGAGTGTAGATTCATGTAGTTAGCAATGACCTCCCACCTATGACAAAAAGAACCAGGGACCTCAGAAACGCCGACACAAAGGCCTTCCTGTAAAACAGTCCCTCATTATCGTGTGTGTGTGTGTGTGTGTGTTAGTTGTGGAGATGCGCGACCTGGCGTTGGTTCCAGCAGGAAAGAGGTTGACTGCTTTGATGAGCAGCTGCAGGTCTTCTTCATTCCAGCCACGGTTTCCTGAGCCGCCCCCTGAGCTGCTCTGGTCTGAGCCCCGCGCAGCCTGCTGCGCCTGCACCTCCAGCTCCCGCTCACGCTGAAGCTGTGCATTCACCTCCTGCACCTGCAACACATATTCATATAAACACTCGCTCAAGTGCCCACCGCAAAACACAACCTGACAGGAACCCCCGTGTGTAGTTCTGATACTTAGGTGAATGTACTTAACCTCAGCTTTCCCAGTGATCAGCTGTATTAAACTCATTCAGTTTGTCCTGTCACATCTCTGACTAGTTAGGAGGTGAGGGGCTATGTACTGTGGAGTAACCAAGAGACAGATGTTTGGGATGAGTCCTATAAAGTCACTGGCCCATGTTCTTTAGGTTAAGAGCTCACCTGTTTCTCCAGCGCTGCCTTGCTCTCCTCTTTATTCCCTGATGCCAAAACCTCATTTAGTGTCTGTAAACTGAAATGGCACAATAAAAACACAAGCGCCGACTGTTCATTTCAGGAGACAAAATTGTGTGTGAATTGATTGAGATGAATCAAAAATGTTATGTGATATACGAGGAAATAATATCGGATAAGCCATTGCTCACTTCACAAGTTCCAGGCGATCGCACAGCTTCTCCACTTCTTCCATCATTTTAACGCTCTCTGCTTCATTATCGGCAAAGTAATTACAGTTCTGGAGGCAAAAGATTAAAAAATTAAAATTAAAACTGCCCCATTTCTTACTTAGGATCTTGCAAGAGAAGGGAGGTCACGTTTTTGTCTTTCAAACCTTGCACACTGTCCTGAGTTTCTGTCGTTCTTTTTTAATTGCTTTTTTCTGGGCTTCTTTCTCCTTCTTAGCAAGCTGGGCTGCCTGTTTGGCCTCTTCCTCCTCCTTCTCTTTAGCCAATCGTGCAGCTTCCAGCTCCGCTTGTCGAGCCTGTGGAATCAACAAACACATGCCATCTGACCAGAAATATAACTCAACCAACCAGCCCCAGCCAACACACACACATACACACAGATGTCCCACAGACAGGTATACAACTCACTTAATACTGTTTATCTGAGCCATCAACACACACACTTTATCTGAAACTTCCTACAATGCACACACCATCATACATCTCACCTAACCAACTGACACACTCCAACAGCACACATCCTAAACTATCTTAGCTAATTGAGCGACACACTCTAACACATCTTAGCTCATTTCAAAGACAAAACACAAAAGCAAGTGTTAAGCTGAGAAACTGTCAGATTTTTTTGTAACAGAGAGTAAAGGAGTTTAGTGTAAGGTACAGGAAAACCATGCATTGTGAGTGTGAGTGTGTGTGTGTTTGTGCATCACTGACAGAGTGACTGACCCTCTCTCTCTCTTCCTGTTCTCTCTTTTTGGCTTCAGCCTTTGCTTTCTTCTCTGACTCCTTCCTGGCTTTCTCCTCTTCTTTAAACTTCTTTATCCGTGGGTCGCAGCTATAGGCTGTGTCTGAAACACAAAGTGTTTATTGGAACAGAAACAATGTCAAAGTCTACACTCTCTAGAAGATTAGATGGACAGAACAATCGTACCGACGAGTGTTCGTATTCTGTTCATCTCTTCTTTCTTCCTCTGTGCTCGAGACGCTCTATTCTGTTTTTCTATCCATCTCCTCTCGTCTCGACTGGATCGGGGGATGAAAAGAGAGAGAGTATGACGTAACCAACAGTGTTTTAAGACCACTTTAGTTTTAAACTGTAAGCAATGCAAATGTAAATCCAAAGATCATTATGTTTATTAGTTCTGTTGTTTTAAATTACCATTCAGCTTTTTCCTTCTCCTCTTCATCCAAATACGAAAATTCCCTCCAGGAATCAAAGTTATACCTCAGAAGCAGGAAAAGATGAACAAACAAAAGTAAATAAAGTTTAATATACATACTGGAACACTGTCTCTTAACATTTAGCAGAAGAAGAGATAAAAGCATTAAATACATGTATTGGGCACTATAGACCAATGCCACTACCTATAATGAGCTGGACATTGATGCTTAGTGAATATGAACTAAGAGCACTGATGAAAGAAGCCATGTTAGAAAGTAGCCTGAATACTCACCAAAAAGAATAGAAATTATCCACCTCCTCAAATGATGATTCCATGGAGCCCAGCTTTGGGACGTGTTTTTTGGTAGACCATCTATTAAAGACATCAGACAAAGTATAAGCTCTGATATCATTCACCTTTTGCTCTCTCAGCAAACACTGCCTGTTGTTCCTACCTGGCATTCCGCTCAAACACAGGCGCAAAAACTTCAAAGAAGCTCTCTTTGCCTTCGCCCTTAGAGGGTACAGTGTTGTCAAACGTCGGATCCACACTGTCAAATGCTCTTCTCTTCACTGGATCTGACAGGATTTCTATTGCTACAATGACAAATCAACAAAGATATCAAAACCACATCTGTACAGCTCAAACATCAATAAAACATCATGTAATCGCTAACAGAAATTTCACTGATACTTTTACCAAACTAAGGTGTGTTCAGATGACAGATTTGGCTGTAGACAATTTTTACCTTTTGTTATACAGGTGAAGTAATCATTGTCACCCTCCACGATTTGCTCTCCTGCAGCTTTCCGTTTGTCCGGGTGATGTTTCAGCACCATGGCTTTATCTGTGTGGGCAAAAAAAAAAAAAAAACCATAATAGATGAGTAATTAGAATTTCTCTTTCCAATGACATGTCAAACACACAGACATTTGACTGTTCTCTTTCCAATGACATGTCAAACACACAGACATTTGACTGTTCTCTTTCCAGTGACATGTCAAACACATAGACATTTGACTGTTCTCTTTCCAGTGACATGTCAAACACACAGACATTTGACTGTTCTCTTTCCAATGACATGTCAAACACACAGACATTTGACTGTTCTCTTTCCAGTGACATGTCAAACACACATACATTTGACTGTTCTCTTTCCAGTGACATGTCAAACACACAGACATTTGACTGTTCTCTTTCCAGTGACATGTCAAACACACAGACATTTGACTGTTCTCTTTCCAGTGACATGTCAAACACACAGACATTTGACTGTTCTCTTTCCAGTGACATGTCAAACACACAGACATTTGACTGTTCTCTTTCCAGTGACATGTCAAACACACAGACATTTGACTGTTCTCTTTCCAGTGACATGTCAAACACACAGACATTTGACTGTTCTCTTTCCAGTGACATGTCAAACACACATACATTAGACTGTAAGAAAAAATAACTTACGAGCAGCTTTAATTTGTTTCTGAGTTGCTTTGTACCTCATATGGGCCAAACCCAGCACAGCATAATGATCTTGATTCTGCAAGACAATAAAAAAAAAAAAACAATATTCCATAAACAAAGACACCATCACACTTACAATCAAAGAAACACTTAAATATACGATACTGTCAGTTATTAATCTAGGGTTTCTTAACATTACTCTTTATACAGAGCATTTCTGACTGTCTCACAAAAAAGTTCTTGTCAAGATCACAAGGTACTACAGGTTGTGCACTATTATCAGATGCAGTCTGTTTGTAACTACAAATATCACGACGATATTTATTAACTGGAAGGTGGAGAGAGACAACAACCAACCGCAGGAATTAGCGTATCATCCACCTTTTCATAACATATGGAATTTCCTTTTGAACTGTGTCCAAATAATTCAGTGATTACTTTAAATTCTTCTGTAAGAAGTAACTGACTCCAAAAGGAAAGGGCACTATGAAATCTACTGTAATATACTAAGGGTAAGACAAGGATAAGTGTATAATGTGTCAGAGAACCTTCCAGTCTTTGGGGTCAAGTGTTTTGAGCATGGGGTAGTCCTCTAACTGTAGCTCTTCATCTTCAGACTCCTCTGATAACTCCTCTTCTTCCTCCAACTCCTGAAATGAGGCTGACACATTCCTGTTCCGCCTCCTCAGAAATGCCTCAAACCAGCGACCCACGGGCTCCACCTGAATCTGCACTGAGGCTAAGAGAGAGAGAGAGAGAGAGAGAGCTGTGGTCTGTGTGTGTTTATATTCCAGTCTCAGAAATAACAGGTTTACTGAGCTAGACTTCATTAAAACACTGTGTGTCAGCAGACTCTGGCTGTGTTCAGATTGAACATTATTATTAATTTCGGCCATGAAAACATGGATAAATTAATAAGTCAGCACTCTTATGCTTTGCATAATCTTGTGTTTCATTACTAACACACGTTACAGTCAGTAAGTTACATCAGTAATCAGTTTTTATGGTATTACTAACTCTCTAATGTGCGTTCATGCACCTCCAGCTGACAAAACCCTCTAAATAAGGGAAGCACCTTAACCAGTTTTATGTGCTAACCCAGATGCTATCACCAACGTTATGCTAGCAGGCAGGCTAATAGAAGTCGCTATCAGCAGAACAACCATGATGAGCCTTTACTTACCGGCAATGGTGTTACAGACCACTGTAACCTGCCCTTCTAATGCCTCTTTCAGCATGTTCTCAATTAAAGCTACGCCAAGGAGTTCTCATTCACAGATAAATATGTCAAACGTCCGGTATATTTCCTCGGTATAAGTGCTGCCGGCTTTAGGACTACACCACATGGGCCTGCAACACACCATAGAACTTACTGGAGGACTAGTCCTTCCGTTATCCGTCCGTAATTACACGGACAAATTATTTACGTTCCTAGCAGAGATTTACAGGTTGTGGATAAATATGGTATACTGATCACACAACTAACATGGATCAGGGACATTTTGAAAATAAAAAGTAGTAGTTCAACGAAATAAATTTAAAGATATATTTGAGGAAATCACAGAATTAATTTGTTTTCAGGGTGTCTCCTTAATATGACTCCGATGTACATCGGTTATGTTTTGTGATGGGATATTTATTAATCGGACTGGATTCAGAATTGTAGATCTCCAACATCTGGATATAGGTACCTGTGTTTCAGATACTTATGGGCGACTAAATAGCTACAGAACTGTCAGACATCCTGCCCTTGTACCAGAACATACCCTTTAATCGCAAGGAAAACCAGGCCGGCTACACTTCCGGTTTATAATTGCTACAATCGATTTCAAAATAAAATTCCGCAAATACTGAAACGGTGTTACTGGTCAGTGTTGTATTTGTACTAATTCGAACATGCAAACTGTGCATCCTGGGAGTCTGCACAGAAAGTAGATTTCCATTTGAAGTGCTTGTGTATGTGTTACAGCAGTTTAAAGTTATAAGTAATGGACCGAGGTATGCATAGGCTTTTGTTATAACCCGATAGTTTAATTGACTGAACTGACTGGTTTGAGAGGAACATCACCTAAGATTCACATACACTAATTTTCATTGTAGTTTTTTTCATGGTTCAAGTTTTTTTTTTCATGGTGCAAGTTTGTAACTTCGGCCAACATTCTTAAACATGTCAAGAGGAGGTACTGCAGCCTAAGGACAGAACATACCCAGTAGATAAACTAGCGTGGCTCTCCTTATAGCACTGCAGACAAGAAGCCGGGTCTTATATTGAATATGTGGTGCCACAGACAGCCAGTGGAGATGTATAGCATCTGCCTGCATGCTGCTGAACAGATGTGAAAGACATATAGCAGGAGCTCTGTCTTCACAAGTTCAAGTTTGAGGTTATGACTGGATAACCAGGCTAAAATCTCGGAACAGAAGGCAGGGATACAGGATGTTGCCTGAGTGAAATAAGAGTAAAGGTTGAGCATTTCATCTGTGGTGAAATGATGTGGATACCCAGGTGAAGCAATGACAGATGTTAGAGGAATTCTGTAAAGAGAGAAGGGTTGGGAACCGAGGTAGGACTTGTGAGGAACTCCAGGTGATAATGGTGATGATATTTAGCATCTCCAGGTGGCCTCGTATGAGCAGTCTTTTAGACAGAAAGTAAACCATGACAGAACAGAACTTGAGGTTCCTGGATATGAGTCAGTGGAGGGAAGCTTCTAGTGACTGACACAGTCAAATCCAGCAGACAGGTTCAAAGAGACAAACGTGAATAAAACGGAGGCAACTCTGACAAAATGGATTGTGTCAAAATGGAGTTGAGTGAAGCCACCAGACATTAAGATACAGTAAGTCAAGTTTTTCCCTTTTAATGAATCACATTTAACACAGGATACAGTTTTTTGTGTCAGATTACTATTTTCCATATGAGCAATTGTACACAGTGGCATAAAAGAGACAGAAAATGGTTGACCGTGTTGCATTGACAGACAGGAGAGTGCCTCAGCACATTCCATATGTACAGGCCCTTGTCTTGCACCAACATTTTACAACATTCACAATGACCACAGGGTTTCCAACCCACCCACCAATTACCCATGGAAAATAACAATCTCCCATCCATCTTTGTGGTAATCGACTGTCTCACACTTTCTCCTCATGGCACCAAGCATGGTCAACTATGTTTATGCATTTCTTTAGGGACTACGAATCCATTACATACATAACGGTGTAACATTGTGATCCCAACGTCAACATTCTGAGAGAGCACTCATCTTGGAGTCTATGAAACATCAGCATTTTCTGGCCTCTTATAGTTTAACACCCCCTGAGCATTTGGCACTGGACAAGAGACAGCCTCTCTTTTTTTCTAATGGAACAAAAATACATGCTCATGTACGCAGGACACTCGTGATTTCTGATCAACCGGAGCTCAGGATTAAAGCACCTGCTGCCTCACAGCCAGTGTGTGCAGGTGTAATGGTCAGAAGTCAGAAGGCCACATGGAGATGTGTGGGAGGAGTCTGAATGGCTTCAGCCAATAGTATCACAGGAACTCACTTATGGACCACTTATGAACCACAAGTTTTCTCACCATCTGAATTTTAAATCCATTTAGTGTACACAACATAAGAAATAGAAAACATTCATCACATTCTACAGAGGATCGTGTGTGTGTGTGTGTGTGTGTGTGTTTTTAACGGAGTCTGAAATAAATTATATATATGAAAAGGATTCCCTATCTAGGAAGTCAATATTCTTACAGCTGTACTCATATCAGGGAATCATGAAAATTTTAGGTCTATGTCAAACAAATCAGTTCTGTTTTTTAGCTTATATTTGCTCCATGTGGACCTGGTGGGTCTGGTGCTGAACACATTTGACTCAGTTACAACACTTCATCCTCTGGAACACATACACATTAACAACACATTTTTCATTGTTTTTTTGTTTGTTTGTTTGTTTCATATTTCTACAGTTAGAAAAAAAACAAGAATAGAAAAGATTTCTTAACAGCAGAAGTAATGTTAATACATTTGCATTTCCATTAAAAACCATATGACACATTTTTACTTAATTTCAATGCTTCAAAATATTTACAGACCTTTTTTTTTTTTTTTTTTTGGAGCTCTGCATTGCCTTGACTGTTCGTTCTATACCAGTTCTGCAGTGCCAGTGTATAGCACTGACAGATCTAGAAAGGGACACAGTCATTCAGAGCCAGGAGTGAGGGCTAAAGGGCTATTGCTGGATGTCTGTTTCTGGGAATGAGGAGGACAAATATGTAAAGACAAAACAACGTAGTGCTGACTGACTGACACAATGAGCACTGAGGTGGAAGCAGCCTGAGAGGAGAACAGGTGAAGGTCAACATGTAATCCGGTTCTGGAGAACTGAAAGGTTTTTATTAAACGTGTGGGTTCTGCAGGTTCTGTACATATTTCACAACCTCCAGTGACCCAAACTTTCAAAGGCCATCTCTATGCCCTGCCTCACCTGCCTGCTCTGAAGAATCAAAGAGCTAGTGTAACTGCACTTCAGTTCTTCATCCATGAAAAAATGTTCACCTTTACTCATATTAAAGACAACAACAGAAAATAAACGATAAAAGTAATAACAACACCATTAATAACAATATCAACTAGCAGTAGACAAACCCCCTGCATCTCTGTTCAGAACCAACAAAAAATGTTTTTAAGGCATTCTTAGACCAATTCAAAGCAGTCTCAGATATGGCTTTGGTTTGTCCCAGCACTAATAAGCAAATGACACAGAGTAAGCGATATGGTGCGTCCATGCAAACATCTGTGTCTGTCAAGGGAGGGTTTGGTTGGTCTGTACAGGTGTGTATGAGGAGTGTGTGCGTGTGAGCGCGTATTTCACTGGACCGCCAGAAGGCAGTTCTATCTCCGCATGGAAGCTGGAGGCGTGTTGTAGCGAGGTGCGTTGTCGTTGGTCGGTGGCGATGTGAGCAGGGAGTTGCTGTTATTGGTGGAGGAGCGGTTGAGACGGAGTTTGCGAAGGTACTCGGCGTGGACGGGTTTGTGACTCTGCAGAACTCTAATGGCCTCCTCCACAGGAAACCACTCCCGCTTTCGGCCTGTAGGGGGAGACAAAATGCACTCTGATCAGGATTTTTGTGCTATAGCGTATCCATGCCTTCAGCCTGTCCATAGCTCAATGTTCCCAGACAGATTAATAAAAACAAACAAACAAACAAATAAATATACAAATGCAGTCTCTTGCATTTTACCTGAAAATCAGGGAATGCCAAATCTACAAATGTATCTTATGTATTTCAACCTTTGAAAGAGAATATACTATGGAATTATGCAATGAACATTTTTAGAACCAAAAACAAAGGGTACATATAACTTTGAGATGGACTGCTCTGTAACCGCATGAAAACTGCAGTGATTGGACAGAATCTTCTGACAGGCCTGGCTGGGAAGCTCTTCACCTGGAGGGCAGCACTCCAACAGTGCTAATCTAACAAACCTAAATTTGATAATCTGAGGCTCCAAAAGCACCTCAGTTATCTGTATAATAATAGAACAAGGTTCCCCTGTGTGGCTTTGAAGAAAAACCCTACGTATATTTCTGCCCTCCGGGAGGACTACTGCCCATGTACGCTCTTAAGACACGAACTGAAGAAACAGAATATGCAAAGTTCTATGTAAAGATGCGGAAAGGTAAGCCAACCCGACATCAAAAATTAGAAACACAGAGGGCAGTGTGTGTGTGTGTGTGTTTGTGTACCTATGAAGAAGCATTAAAGGTCAGGTGACTCTGACACCAAACTAGAGGAGCTCTGTGGGGCTCTTTTCTGTGATGTCCACAAATAGTGCTGGTTTTAATTACTGAGACACTTGTTTGTGAATAAGGTAGGCAAGTAAATAAGTTTCAGCAGTTGGTACCAGCTTACAATGCAAGAAAAATCCTCTTCTAAA
This sequence comes from Chanos chanos, assembly GCF_902362185.1. Classification (NCBI taxonomy): domain Eukaryota; kingdom Metazoa; phylum Chordata; class Actinopteri; order Gonorynchiformes; family Chanidae; genus Chanos; species Chanos chanos. Next base: position 16,921,085 of record NC_044495.1, read on the forward strand.
CGAACTTTACTGTACTCATCCCGTACCTGTGTCTGAGCCAAGTACTGATAAATTCAACAGACTGGAGCTAACATGGAATGCTACAGGCAGGTTACAAGCAGAATATTTTTTTTTTTTTATTCTTGTTGTCATTTTTACAGCACTTTGAGCTGAAAAGACTGTCAAAATGTGCTACAAAACATGTATTGCTGTTGCTGATGTAGCTAAAAAGGACTACAAAAAGATTGCCTAGATCTGTTGATTCATCCCTGTATCATATTCAAGGTGTGGACGTACCAATGTTGACTGAGTCCTCCCATGCTTCCAGCGTCTCAGTCACAGTCAACACGTACACATATGTGCGATGCTTCCTGTCTTGGTTCTGCTTTTAGGATGAAAGACAAACAAAGTTTCAAAACCACAGTCCAAGAGCACAACATTTCTATGACTGTCATTCTCTCCATATGCAAAATAACCCCGCACCGATTCTAAATGAATTAAGCAAACCCTCTCACTTTACATTTATCACTGTTATAAGAACGAGCAATTATATCCTGCTGACCTGACATACACTCTCACTTCACAGAGATTTGAGGGCATTTGTTTGTGAGTGCTGACTAGCCAGACTGAATTGAGTGACTTTGTCATATAACCCTGTCTGAACTCCCCAGAGGGTTGTGAGTGAGGGACAACGGATGAGTGACAAAAATTGGTCTCTGAACTGAAGAGTCCAAAGTGGAGCCTTACCTCAAATACTCCCAGCAAACGTTCCAGTTTACCCTTCACTCCAGCCTGTACCACACAGAAGAGAGAGGAGAGAGGATGTTAAATTTTTAGCTCATACAAAACAGGAAACAAATCCTCAATAAGGATTCACTGGAACAGAGAAATGACTTTACAAAGCATTATTCATGTGCCAAATTCCAGACCCTAAGCCAAATCCTCAACTTAAACCAAATCCAAAGCGAAACCCTGCTCCACACGTGAGATGGAAGATGGTCTGACTCTGAGTGCTCTTTTTACCATGACTAGGGTGTCCCTTCAACACTAGACTCAGATTTCTGTGTGAGGCTCCTGCAGAATGTCTGCCTCTCTGTGACCTAAACCTGTAGATCATAACCTATGCAGACAGCGGATCTGAAAATATTCTGGAATCTAGCACAAGGCCCAGTTTAGCCTGTTGATGATGTGACTGAGTAGCCAGACCTTCGGAGGTTAATGAGTGTCAGGGTCATGTTGAACTGATGACCTGAAAATACAATCTCTCTCTCTCTCAGAGTACCAGGTCAAAAATCACACTGGAAACCATCAGATGTACTGCCATCAGCTCTCAGCAGCTCAGTCAATAACAAGTCATAACAACTCTATCAACCCTATTTAACGCATAGCTAGCCAAAAAAGAAAAAAAAGATTACAAGTAAGAAAAGGAAATGACATCACTAACTATCAAAAGAATGAATGGACATAAACTGTTTACGCTGAATGTCACAAGCACTATTTCAAGTGCTGCTGTATAGTTTTACAGCCTCTATTTACTATATGTCAAAGATATGATTTGTGGTTTGTGTCAGTGATCTGTAGCAGACCACAAACTAACAGCCAATTTACATTTAGAGCCAGAATCACCAAGTCTCTTTCACTGAATTACAAAGAAAAAAGTTACTTTTAAAATGACTAAAAATTAGTTAACAGACAAGGGTAAAAAAAAAAATGTTTTGACTGTAAAGTTTTAACAGAAACGAAGTGTTTTTTCCCGTCTCTCATTTTAGAGAAAAGTTTCACTCTGGAGTAAGAACTGCTCTCTGAAATAGAAATGGGCCAGAAGAGTGACAGCCAAAACTGAATTTAGAACACAGTGTGAAAACCCCAAAATACTACACAAACAAAAAAGAAGAAAAACAAAAACATCAAACCATGACATTACATTATTCAATTACAGCCCGAGTTTGGTTTCACCGACATTTAAATCTCATGCTGGACTCTTCTCTCCTGGATTAAAACAACAAACACAGACTTAACAGATATCTCAGAGGATGATGATGATGATGATCTTACCTCCTCAAACACCTCTCGTACTGCCGCTCCACACGGCTCCTCCTCAGGCTCCATGCCACCTCCTGGGACGATCCACTGGTCTGGGTGTCGACTGCTGCTTACCAGTAACACCTGCCAAAACACCATGACTGTTACCCCTGCCCAGGCTTACACAAACACTTATAGCTATTAGTGCTCTAACCCTGACCCCTGACCACCTTCTGACTTCTGCTATTATTCCTCTTACAATACACCTGTATAACTTCTGATAACATTCCAGCACTCCAGCCAATACTCCTCATCTTTCTCTTTACTCACTTGTACTCATCATGCAAATGTTTTCCTCCTGGTAACAATGACACAGTTTACCTGCCTCACAGCTTCAGCTTGTGTGTGTGTGTGTGTGTGTGTGTGCTATCGTATAACTATGTGAACAAAATGTCCCCAAGAGAGTATAACCTAAATGTCTGTCAAGTGACGACCTTTGTGACCATTTGTCAGGCCCCACGTGAGAAACTGTTTCCTTCTGAAAAAAAATTTTGCTCTTAACATAAGTTTCCAAGTATCTCTTTGTTATGATTAGGGGTATATTATTTATCTCCAGCGATGCTAAAACTGAAATTAATCAGAAGGACCCACTAAGGTATAAGGACAAACATTCATGTGCGTTTGTGTGTGCGTTGTCAGCGTAGAGTTTGATTATGTGCAGGCCCCTTATCTTACATTACACTGATCAAATGAGCCTGTGACTGCATTTTACACGTACAAAACACATACACACGCAAACACAGCGTACCTCTAGCCTTTCCCTAAGTTAACATTATCGGAGAGTTCTTTTAGGTCACACACATTTCTCCCAGTGCTGTCCTTCTCTTTTAAATAGCAGAGTAAATAGCTATTGTGGTGAGAGACTAAATTAAGAGCCCACGATTAAGAATGCAGGAAAAAAAAACTGATCATTACTGATATACAGTTTTCTCCACCAAATATCAGGTAATTTCTCCTAAATAATCTGAGGACAAGGAACTTTCAAGCAAAAACTATAACAACAGATCAGTGAACAGTCAGTCACCAAGTTAGCGAGCAACCCTACAGTGCTCCTACAGTAAGTCAGCTCAGGTTAGGCTGAGGGGAAATCAGAGGTTGTGAGAGTAGGTGAGTATTAATCCAGTCAGCTGTCATGGACAGATGGCTGTTGGCCACACAGAAATCGGAGTGCTGGCAGCATGCGCCGCTAAGTTCTAGCGTAAAGTTAATCTGCAGGACATAGCAAGGCCTCCAGGTAGCAGGCTAATGGGATTGTGGAAATGCAGAGAAAGGTCTCAGGACCACAGGGGACGTCAGCACGTGTCAACCCTTGTCTCTGCGGTCATCTCACTCGGGGCCATCTGGATTCTCCTTGCCCAGACAGCTGGTTTATTTTTATGGAACAGCACATACCTCCAGGAGAGGAACATCACAGTGTGAGCAGGTGACCAGTCTGACAGATGGACTGATCGTCAGAACTGAACTACACCACACAGAATGTGTGTGGATGTACTGTCTACAAGACCAGATACAAAAAGCCCTCAATAAGACATTTACAACACACTGAGCTCAGTTCAGTGACGCAAGACAAGTTTGTGCATCTCTGTATGTGGGGGCGGTGTGCATAGATACATATGTGAAAAGCAATATGTAAGGGAGTGAGGGGTGGAGAAGATGAATCTGGGAGGGACAAGGCCATAAAAAAGCTGTTAAGGTCCCTTTGCTTGTTTTGTGTACGCTTAAGCTCATGGCATCTCAAGGTTGTCACTACAGATAGTTTGCAGCCAGTTACATGCCGTGCCTAGAGACAGAGAGAAAGATGACACCACACAGAAACAATGGAGATTATCTAAACGTATTACAGTTGAACTATTAAGGTGTGCATATGCCTCCAAACTTGGTCATTTTACTGGAAATCAACAGCAGTTAACCCTACATCTGACAACTGTCAAAATATGTTTAATACAAATACTCCTCTGTCAAATCTACGACTGACAACTCTGAGCATGATAAAAAAAAAAATTAGCTAATGTCAGTCATTAAGGCACCTGCTCTAGAGTTTAGTTCAGTCATTTTGCTCTAGGCCTCTTCTCCTCAGAGATATTTAAGGAGCTCTGATCCTACACACAGGGAGGTTCAGGTGATCCAATGGATAAATGATATTATAATTTATATGTGAAATCATATTTATACAAAACAAAGTATATTTAAAACACTTCAAGTGATTGTATCAAAACACTTGTTTGTAAAGATCTTTCTGATGGTGTGGTGCTAATGGTGATGTCTAAGATGACAAAAATGTGGCTTGATTAACTGATGCCGCTCAGTAACCCTGATGTCCAAAGGAGAGACGTCACCAAATAATTAAAAACACTGAAGTGAACTGAATTGAAAACTGAAGAGCTATTTGTATGGCCGCATTTCTCTGCGTCTCCGGTGTGCACCGGGAATTCAGTCAGGAAATAAAACGCCTCATTTCCTCTGAAATGGACACACTACTGTTGGCTGTGTACACCTGACCCCTTTGAACTAATGGTGAAACAAGGCAAGTTCTTTTCAATACATGGTGATCTGAGGTTTTACTGTACACTCTGATACTCCCACTCTCAGTGTGTGTGTGTGTGTGTGTGTGTGTGTGTGTGTGTGCATGTTCGTGGTGTTGTGTGTATGCACAGGTGAGTGTGTGTTTGTTATCAGCACAGCAAATGAGCGATAGTCAATACAACAGAACCACAGTAAGCAGTAGTGACTAACAAGGTCCCGCTGCAAAAGGACGCCATTGAACTCTTCATTCAGCTTTTACATTCATTACCCGATAGAAACATAAAATGAAGCATCAGTGTTTCAGAATTTCAGTGCTTTAACTCTTACATAAGCTTCAAGCACCTCCATATTCCATAAATGAGTTCTTTTTCACTCACAAAATTGGGCAAACTCACCCAAACCAATTTCTGCTTTGCAACTGATTATATGCTGACTGAACGGACCTAGCTTGACTTTAGAGTGCTATGAAATGTAAAGACACCCCATCCCCCTCTGTAAACAGGCTGACCAACCCACCATAACAGGAAACTCAAGAGCTGACCCAACCCACCCCCATCTAATAACCTGTGCATTTAACTCAGCAGAGACTACTACAGTATTAACATGCATAATCACATATGTGTGAAGTTAAGTAATAGCTGCGGTCTCTACACTCCTGCCGTGGTTTTAGGTAAGAGCTCAGCTCCAGGAGAGAGAGGATCTTAAGAACAGCAGTTTGAATCATCAGTGGTCTGTGGTCAGGGGTAGAGGTAAAAGGCGTCAATTAAGCCATATTCACAGGGGTATCAACTTTGTGTCTGTCCATATTCCCATTTAATCTCTGTCACTGATCCCAGTCCTCTTGTGTTTTATCCCTACTCTCCAAAACAAAGAGCTGGCAGCTCCACTTCCCACACTAAACCAACACAGACAGGTCCAATGTCAGCTCTCTATACAAGCTCAGAGTGAATGATCTGAGAATGCAGGTTTAGTGGAGCTTGTCTGGGATCAGTGGTTAGGGAGGAGTGTAAACTGATCAAATGTCTGTAGGAGGGAGAACCTTCTGGTTTTGGAGGATCTTTTGTCCCGTCTGCATGGCAACCTTTAGAGCAGGCAGGCAGAATGGGTGATTAAGCACTGAGAGAGAGATTGGATTGATTTATGAAAACACAACCTAAGGCTGCATCCCAAATGCCTAACTAGGTTTACTACTGACAGTCCATGACTTTATAACTTCTGTAACAATATGAGAAATGATGTGCTGTTTAAGACTAAAGCCACATGAAAGCACGGACATGAAATGCTCCACATTCAGCAAGTGCACTCACTGTGGTACTTCTTTTTTGCATGTCTTAGAGAGAATAAACCACAGCAGTGATAATCACAATTAATAGGAAAGTGAAAACCATAATACAATATCCACACCCCCCCCCCACACACACATACACCTGTTGACAGGTTTTTCCTAGAAGTATGCTGTGTGCATGTCAATACAAGGGAACAGCTGGGGCATGGGGCCATGAAAACAGTACTGAGAAATCCTAAAAGAAATATTCTGACTCAGTGCCTTGTAGGTTATAATGATAACACAAAGGAAATATATGCCGAGGGAAAAGAATGAACTCGTTGATCGTTCTGCATTATTACATAATAATGCCGATTAGTTTCGATGATCCTATTTTCACACAGACCACATATGTAGTCCAAGCAGATTCTTCTTGTCGCTTAATGGGATTATTGTCTGTGCGGGGCTATACGCGTGGGATTATGCTTTATGCTACAACCAAATTGAACAAATTACGACCAATTGAACACCATTAGGTTTTGTACATTTGCATAAATGCTATTCTACATTTCAGAACTCCCTTTAAGAATTCCAATTTTAAAAACAGACTTCGGCTCCAGATTACGAGATAGTTCCGGTGACTCAATCACTCAGCAACCTCTGTAATGCCTACCATAGTATCCTCAGTCAGGAACTCTTCATGAATAAGGTTAAAATGAGCAGACTTTAACGTAGGGTCCTTTTTTAACGTTAGCGAACTTTCATAGGTAGGGGTCGAATAGCAGACAACCAAGCAGGTAGATCCCAATACACATATCTACAGGATTCAGATAACAACAGCTATCGGAGTGAATTTGATAATTATCGCAATCAAAGGGAGAGAATAAAATGACACATGTAGCTTGCTGCATCTCGTTCGCTACTAGGAGACCTGCCCATATCATGCAATAGCAGAGGGCGCCTGGTTGCGTTGCTGCCGTCCCAAACTAGCCTGAACTGGATAGCCGCAGGGGCCATGCGATTGTGAATGGACACAAAGACTTGTTTGTGTAAAAGATAAACGACGTTATCAAATCAACAAGGGAATATTCTGTCAATAAAGACATAAACATTTTCAAGGCATTAATCCTAACACAAATTGCTACAGAGGAAATGACTTTAAAAATTCTGCGTCGATAAACCTGTGCTAAAGTCCAACACTATGGACTGTTTCTTAAAAATACAAAACTGCGGAGAGATACAATAACCTTTTATAAGGCTGTTTGAGAGCAGTTAGCTGTGCAGCTATCACATCCCTACAACATTTTCCTGAAACTGTCACTGAGACAACTCGCCCTCCATACCTCGTCCTCCCGTTCGTTCTTGAAGCACAGGCATGCCGCTCTCCTTTTGAAACCTTCGCCGTCATATGTCCTGGTCTGATTGGGCTTCAACTTCATCATGAAGCCAAAACTCTGCTTCCAGTGATGTCCGAGTACCCAGAGACAATATGCAGTAAATGGATGAACTGGTGAGTCACCGAGTCAGGAGCTGTTGCGAGGCCAAGAGAAAATAGCCGGCATCGGTATGGAATGGCAATGCAACGACGAGATATGTGGAAAACGCTTTCCTCAAAAACGACCCCCTACTCACTTAAAACGCATCGATCTTTTTTGGTTTCTGATTTTTCGATGTTTCTGATTTTCACTCTTTGATAGCCCCACTACCCGTGCACTTTTCCATTCTCTCAGCCTGTTCGCTGAGGCTGCCCTGTCTATATATGTGGAGTAGGAGAGCTGCCACCCTCCCACCCCTCAACACCAGTGCGCAGTTGCCGAATGTCAACACAGAGGTGTGCTGACTCGCATGTTGGCTAGCACCGTGTTACTCCTGTTGATGTCAGCTGTGAACACTGGTAAACCGTTTGTCACTGGAACTCCCCAAAGAAAAAAGGAAGATTAATACAGCAATAACACGCCTGTAGACGTGAGACTCGAAGTGTTCTCCTTCAGGAGAGCAGTAAATGATTTCAATAAGCAGAATACTGTACAAAGAAACGCGTGGCCTCTAAATAACCCGCATACCCCTATGAGACTATGACCTCCGAGATACTTTTTTTTTTATTACAGAAAACCGAAGTATATGGCATACTGTATGATTTTGGTGTAATACATATTAAACGTAATTGTCCTATATGTGTCTCCATATACATGTATATGTCTGAGTGGTATTCCAGCTTACTGAATCAGATAATAACCGACCGAAAAATTTCATTGTTCGTGAGCTATGTGGGAATCGGTATTTGTCTATCTGTTGTGTTTCACTTGTTCCACTGTGTAATAACCTCTCTAACATGTTTAAAAGGACAAGTTTTATGTGGGATCCCTTGTCATTTCAACGGATCATTATTCACTTTTTGTTTTCTTAGGAAACAGAGACAGACAGAAGAATAAGGTTAATGATTTAACTAAAGCGTAACATTTCAACTATCAGTCTCTAACACCTAAATTACATAGGGCTGTTCCATTGTTATAAAAGTGAATGACTGAAACGACTGAGCCTACAATTGACACCCTCTGTATTGATTAATCCCATGATGTACCACTGTTATATTTTTATAAAATGAAATACACAGTTTTATAACACCACTATACACCTGTAACATTCTTATTCAGTAAGTATTGAACAATAAAGTACTGAACCCATACAGTGAGGTTCATCTGCCAGAACCGTTTTGCTCATCCTGTTGATCCAAACCAAGTAATTATTGTTGAGGATGTGGAAATAAGGATATAACCTTGCAAAACTACTAAGTAATCAGTATTGATTGGATTTATTAGGGGTGATGATATTATCAGGGGTTTTTTTTATCAGCGCAAATGTTCTTAAGAATAGAAAGAATCTGGCCCCCTTTTTTGAAAGCCTGGTCTGATACTTGAATACACATTCAGAGGACTGAGGAATCTGTGAATTGCGAAATGCTGTTTGGATAACATTCTGGAATAACCTTACATTACACGGACAAGAGCATTGGTCAGGGGCCAAAGGGCAGACATTTGCTAAAGGCACCTAGATATGTTTCTCTGTCTCACTTTCAACTGTTGATCCATTTAAAGAGAGATCTCCACTAATTACTTCGTGATCAATGAATATTCACTATCACAGTCCCAAAGTAGGAATCGTCCACCATCATTCTACTCAGAGTAGCATCCTCTCTAAACATCTTGCTATTCAAAGCTGGTGAAATAAAGAGGTTGTCGGCTCTGCTTATCCGCTCTAGAAATGGCTGTGTCTCACAATTCTACCCACAAATAGAACTGGTGTCAGTCTGGTGTCATCAGTCATAGAAAGATCCCCCTCTACCATATAATCCCACATAAAAATGTGTGTACACAAATTGTCGCATCTCTGTTATAATCATACTCTAAATAGAATGTTTATGTCCTTTCAGTCATCCAGACTGAAGAGGCTTCCAGAAGAGCTCTGATGTCAGTCAGCTCTGATTTCACTGGTAGCAATGCCGTGGATTTGAACCTACGCCTGTGTTCGTCATTGATCTAATGATAGAGTCATAGGAAACATCTGCTTCATGCAGTCTTAAGCAGAATGCATGCAGATGGCTAATCTGCTCTTTCACCTCTCTCCTTGACTTGTACAGCCTTTTGGCGCTGTTTGTCCTGTCGCAAACACTTAAGCATCAATATTAACTTGAAGCTAACTCCTCAGACCTCTCTCTGGGGAAAAAACAAACTGTAGAGGGTGGGGAAACTCCAAACCTCTCAGGTTGGCAAAACTCTCCGTGGACAATGTTTCGTTCATTTGTTCATTCATTTATAATCCAAAAAAGTCATCGAAGTATTATGAGGAGATAGCATAAGCAGGTTCCAGTTTTACGTCAGTCTTCATTTTAAAAGTCTAGCGTTACTCCAGACTATGACACGAGTCATTTTAACAGTCACATCTCTGATATATTTATATTTTTAACACTGTAAGACATGATGAGCTAGGTTTACTTCAAGAAAACTGATTGCCTTTAACCATCTGAATGTGAAAACCAAAACATTTCAGTATCTTTCTCTCCTGAATTTGAACAGTTAAAACAAGAATTGCTTTCATTATTTGTAAAGTTAATGAGTTGGGCTTATTTGGTCAGGTTAAGCTAATGCTTATAAACTCATAATGTGTAAAATATCAAGATAACTAAATACAGCCTCAATGTCTATCTTTGAGTTTCACACTACCAACAAAAGTTGGATTATTGTAACTTTTTACAACACTGGAATATATTAGATATACTGTTTTACCACAACAGATGATTTTTCTGAGAGAGGTACTTTCCCCTTTTCTTCTGTTAATTAATTAGTCCTGTTACACCACATTTCCTTCTCCCTTCATGACCTGTGGTTCATAATGCCACTACCCTGAAGAATGTTCCAGAAGTCCAAACCTTCGAGCAGTTTGGTTTGTGAAAATCGCCTTTTAGACTGGAAACAAGATGAAGACATAAAGTGGATTTTGGAGGCTGTTCCCCTGTGTGATAAAAGGCATTAGTAAGTCTTGATCAGCATCAATGAGATTAACTGTGCGCGTGTTAGATTAGAGGCACAACCGTTGATCTTTGCCACCTGAAATCACACACACACCTGTCCTTTAAGCTGCTGACTGTCAGGTCTTATTGTCAACAGTTACACATATTTATGTCAAGTCATTATCATGAGTTACCCTGAAATGAAGGTGATTTTTTTTTCAGCCCTACCAAAAAGACGTATTGATCTTGAATTTAACCTTGGCCTCATATACACATTCATTTCTGAATGCGTCCAGAGTGGACTGAACCAAAACACAGGACTTTATATCCTCTCAGTGTCTTTGTTCTGCTTTTACTTGAAATATCTGTAAGTATAAGATTTTTGGTTTCATATTATAGCACTGAATTATAGAATAACCCAACTCTATGCAAGCAAATGAACACTGACCAATGAAAACCAATCCCTGCTACCATAGAGCTCATCTGTTAATTTAAAGAGTTTTAAGTTCATCCACTAAGTCCTGATTTTACACAGCTCATCTGCAAACAATATTTTTCAAATGTGCCATAGTATGAGAGGCCATTGTAAATGGAGTGCTAGTGACAGGGTCAACTGTTTGGTGTAATTATGGGTTGTAACCCAGCAGCAGTGGAGACTACAGAACACCTGGCCCAGGGAGATTGATGGATCTTATTGTGAGCGTAAATTATAGCAGCTAACTGTAATCTATGATGCCGTTTACCAGAAGCACCACCAGAATAGAAGCATAATAGGAAATTACACCTTTCTAATTTTAACATGTTGCATTGATAGGCCATGTATTAGGGAACAGAAAATATTATTTATGCACAGCTGAACATTAAAACTATGTTTAACGCTACCATAATACAATCTGTTTTACTTATAAATGTTATTTTTCATTTTTCCTCTTCCCATCATCATGTGTTTTATTCTCTCCAGTTAAGGTAATCAAAGACCTCATCATATTTATACATTTTTACACTTTTCCTGTGATATCTCAGTTTTCACCAGCTCTGACTGTGCCTTTGTGTTAAGGGTGAAAACATTGTATTTTTGTTGGGTTGTTTAGAATTTTGATTACTAAATCAACAGATAATGAAGTGATCTCAAAATTCTTAAGGACAGTATGAATAAATATTGTTACAGGGTAAAAACATGAAAAAGATGCAGTACATACATGCAGGACTTCAAACCCAGGCTAATTTGCAAGCCCTGTCTCTAGTTAGGTTTTTAAATTAAAACCGAATCCTCAGTATAGACTGATCACTGGTTTTTAAAAACCATATGAGTTAAGTGAAGGGAGAGGAAGAACCGGCTATATAAGATTATCTTAAATAAAACAAGGTCCAATTATGACTCCTGCAGTCATGTTTTGTAGATGTGAGCATCAGTTCTGCAAGCACAAAGGGGAACATTAAGATAATTTATTCAATACCATCATTCATTTGGGTAACAAGGGATTCAACAATAGGAGTACACAGAATGCACACAACATGTCTCCTTGTGGATCTTCTGTGAACTACATTCAGCAGTAGGTTTAATAGCAGGTCAGTTGTTTGTTGCTGCGTATGTAGGTTGTCCTCAAAACTGCATAAGAACTAACTCTTCCAATTTAAATCCAGATAGTGTACTGGAACTTCTCTTACCAAAAAGGGAAACAGACTCAATAATCATATGTTCAGTGTGTGTGTGTGTGTGTGTGTGTGTCCGAAAGAGAGAGAGAAAAAGATGGGGAGAGAGAGAGAGAGATACTGCTCTGAGATCCCACAAAACTACAATAAGAGTCAAATAAATGTTTGAGCTTAATTAGGTTAAAGTACATCCTTGCGTCAGCATAGCCTACTGTAACTACCACTGTCTTTAATTATACTTGATACTCTACATAAAATGGTATAAAAGCTGACCTGAAAACAAAAGATAATCCAAGGCCAAGGCCATAAAGCCTGCCTTGGATGTAAACAACAATACTGTCCTCTGTTTGAGATGCTCCCAAACCCAAGCACAGCTTCCTTGCGGCATAGACCAAACAAGGCAGGACAGTGTATAATCACGTGAAGCCTGGAACCGTGAACACAGAGACACAACACAACTCACCGATTGTGGGAACATTTGGAAAAACACAGAGACAGCAGTATCAGTTACTCTGTAATTATTTTACAGAACTGTCCAACATTCAGCTATCACTACATCACAAAAGCTGGTTGAGCAAGATCAGAGAGCCCACAAGTGTAAGAAAAAAAGAATAACAAGAAAAGATAAAAAAGAATGTCATTGTTCATTATACATGTGTGTTTGGGTTTGGGCCTAATGGTTGCACTGCAGGTGAACAAAGACCTATTTTATGACCTGAAGGTCATTTTTATTACTTAAGCCTCAGCATCGGGGACAACAGTGTCTATTTCTCAAAAAAAAAAAAAAAATCACAAAACAATTGGTAAATTCTCATCATATTTTCAGAGTTAGTAAATGTCATCGGATAACACCAGACGACAGGACAAAATCTGCTTTCGTAGTCATTATCGAAAAGAGCTTTTAGGAAAGCCAGCTGCAGTAGCAGTGCGTGTGAAACTGCAGGAGAGTGAGAAAGAGGCTCTACCCCATACCTCTGCAGCAAAACCATCTGAGTTACATAACTATTCATTCATTAATCACAGCACTGCTGCTAGGGTGGGAGGGGAGACCAGCAGACAGATAGAGAGAGAGAGTGAGAGAGAGAGAGAGAGAGAGAGAGAGAGAGAGAGAGAGTGAGAGCCTTTCGTGTGAAAGATTGGGAAGTACAGGCACAACACAGCACTCACTCATTTGACCTTGTTTTATAAGACTGCCTTAGTTGCCTCTCTCTAAGTCTCATATTTATTTGATCATGGACTTTTTCCTGTTTTGTGTGCTACACTGTGACGTTTTCAGCCATCACAAACTCAGTTTGTGTGAATATCAGTGCTTGCAACTTGACTGAGATTACACACTGTTGGTAACCTTAGACAGGTTTCTTACATGGTACTTATTTCCAAGTACATGAATAGAGTACAAACTATTCAGTTCCAGTGAGAAGGCATCATGTCTTTAACCCTCTGTGTATCCCATTACTCTTATTCATGGCATACTTCATAAACTGGTGTGTTTTGGGACCATTTGTATTGTGTAAGGGTTAGTATCTCAAAATGAGTGTTTTGGCTCTTCACAGGATCAGGGACTGGGGTGTTGTGTCATTAATCATAAACTATAACAATGTGTCACACTCAAAGCACTGTAGCGGGAATGTTCTAAAGAATAGCGAGGGTCCTGTTACAGTAGGCATACACACACAGACGCACATAGACACACCCTCGGTGGGCTTATCCGTCATATGTGCTGTGTGTGTCTTTGCAGAGTAAGACGCCCCCCGACACACACACACACACACACACACACACACACACACACACACACACACACACACACACACACACACACACAGCTCCCCTCCCAAGCACAGTCTGTTCCAGAGTAACAGATGAAAAAATTGAGAGGATGAGTCAACTGCAGTCACACACATGCAAGAGCATAGCCCTGTCACAATTTTATGAAAGAAATGTGACTGTAGCAATTGTGGACAGTACAAACTACAAACACTTTAAGGTCACTACCACTGAAGGTCCTCACGATACAAATATTTTATGTCCCTTACACATTCAATAACATTTGTTGACAATCTATTGTGCAGATTTTCTTTTGTATACTGTTTGTAATAAGACCCTGTGATTTATTATTGTATGATTGATATATTATTATACAAGGGTACACATGAGATAAATCACTTGCCACTACAACATTATACACAACACAGATTAAGGCAGTCAACGAAACAAATTGATCCTATGAGCAAAAGATGAGCAATCTATGATGAAAGAATGGAGGTCAAAAGTGAACAAGATAACAATGTAATCAAGCACAGTTCTGTTGGCAGAGAGACTGTACGGGTCACACAAATGAAAACATTACTTTTTTTTCAAGTCAAACTGCAGTTCAATAAAAAGAGATAACAAGAAACATAATGAGTAATACAGAAAACGTGGGAAGGTCCCACAAAGAGTTGAAAAAGATTTAAAACAGGCGTATTTCACACTAATATTGCATAAGGTCTAACACACGACACAAGTTCAGGGGTCATCTCTGTATTAGTAACTGGGGATGAATGTGGAAACACACCCTGGCTGGATATTTGTATTGCTCTGTTGCCTGATATAGCTTTTTATGATGGAAGTAACCCATCCCTGAGGGGAAGTTCTTGAAGGAATTGGACGCCAGGTTAATGTTTAGAGCGGCACTGATAAGGTGACTATGATTTCCATCGCCTCTGGTCTGGGGATGGGTGCATACCTTAGAGTAAGTGCCTAAAACAACAGAGAGTAAAATGTTTCAGACAACAGAACTAGAACAGGCCAGCCCATCCCAGATTAATAACACACAACGCACAGGTAAAAAAATTTCCATTGCACAAGGCAAATCCCTGAAGAAGGAAGACACTTGGGCTTGTTTGTGTCAGTGTAGGCTACCAGATTATGAATGAAGCTGATTGAGGAGTAAGGGTTTGACATCAGAGCAATGGTCATTTGGAGAAATGACTTTTTCTTTTTCTTATTTCTATTCAAAAGCACAAGAGGCAGACAATCTGAACAAAAGAAATATGATTAATGGTGTTGAGTGACCACAGTCATAACAATATCTCATTTTATGTCATGAAGGAAAACACCTAGCAAAATAATGTGTTTATGGTCATCGTAAAAAGTGAAATGTTGACAGACCCCTTATCTGAATCTGAAGGGATGATCTTCAGAAATATTGCTTTGGTAAAAATTTATTTCAGTCCTGCAAGTTTAATGAGCTGTTCTGTTTTTGACTGGCATGCCATAGTCATCCTATAACAGGATCTGCCATTTAAGAACGATTCAGACTGGAATCTTGTTGACAGCCAACATGTAGAGTCTGATTGATTTCTGTCCGAGTCAAATCTCTTCGCACTGGCGCCCTCTTGTGGATATAACCGTAAGTGGTAATCACACATAAATCTTTACACTGACTGTTCAGTCACAAAAACAATTCCTACCGTTCACAAAGAGACTTAACTACAGACCTGTTTATTTATTTAGCACATTTCACTCGTGCAAAAATGTGATTTGGATAGCATCAGTTGTGCATCTCAAAGATGACCCTTAACCATCAGGCAAATTTAAATACTTAATAAGGTGGTCCTTCCACTTTTACACTGACAGTTGTTGTATTACAATTTCAAATGAATGGAAGTGATCAAAAAGACGAAAAATGTGTCAAAAGAACTGATTTCACCCTTAATTTAATTTAAGAATAATCATCCAACATTACAAACTCACTTATGTAACCCCCCAGTCCTAGAACAGATCGCCCTCCATCCCACCCATCAGTAACTTTGACAAACATGTACCGTCCTTCAGTTGAGTGAAAAAGCCCTTTGATTAGGATCATTTTTGGTAGGAATTCATACAGGATATGCATAGATCAAAATCAAACATCAATGCTGAGTTCTCTGAATGCTATACTGATATTCAGAGTAAATCTGTCAAGCTTCCAAAGTGCCACTTTTATGGCACTGACCCTTTGTAAAATATGCTTTGTCACCAAGGGATCATGAGTGGTCATTCTGAAAGACTGTTACCCTGGGACGTACACAAACCCCACTCTCGACCTTTGTTTTAGATTCATTTTACAGAGTTAAGCATGACTACTGAAAACTACTGACTCATTGTTACTCATGCTCACTGAAGGTTTGTCTGTAGAATCCCTGCCCTTTTCCCAAGATAAAAGCATAATAATTCAACAATCATACAGAACATGAAACACTTATTCTGATAGTGTGGAACACCATCTCTTCAGCAGTATTGGTAGCACCTAACTTCTGCACAAGAGATACCAAGAAAGACATCAAACAGAATAGCATAACAAAAAAATATTTTTACTAAAACATGACATTTACAGGATTCAGTTTCTCAGACAAGACAGACAGAAGCCAAAGAAGCCAATGAGGACTGTAGCACAGCAGTGATAGGATAGTGTTTGTTGACTCTTATCCAGGACATGTCATGCCACCCTCAAGCCTTGGTAAACCTCACACTTTAATGAACTGAAGTTTCAAGGGAGAAAAAAAAAACAGTAAAGAACTCGCTGATGTATCTCCACCCAAACCTGCAGCATCCAACACATTATTTCATCCACCCAACTGCAAATTTTCTTGGTAAGGCACCACCTGAGATTCCAAAAACAGACTCACTTCAAGTTATCCATTTCTAGAAACAATCATTATGTGAACAAGCACAATGCACCAATGATGTCCCCAACTGTTAGACTGATACTGTTTTTTTTCCATGTTTGGAACCCCAGATTACTGCCAAAACTCATTTTCTCTGACTAACCAAAGGGAAATGGTAGTTTCCAGAGACAGATTTAGCCCTAAAGGCAAGAAACAGACCAAGGCTAACATCTTGCTAACCGTGTCCTACACCCAATCGCAGGTGTACAGCAGTTACATTTCCTTTTTCCTCTTGTTGACATGTATTTTTCTGCTTTTAATTTCATTTAGAGGCTGTGTCCACAGAACGTGTTTTTCAAAGCAGCATCGGCAGCAGTTTCATTCAGTTGTTGGAAAGGCACCATTCTCAGCCACACTGAAGAATCTGGCATCTGTTTTACGGCCGTGTGTTTGACCATCTTGTATTGCAAAAAAATGTTTTAAAACTTTTTTTTTCTTTTTTTTTTACCAAAGAGCACATCAATGTTACTTTTATTTAGACAGGTCTAGAAGACGAACAATGACAATGATAAAACGTAGAGGAGAGACAACTTAACATTAGGGTAACATCACAATCATTGCAGAGAAGAACAATGCCTGGTAGGACATCAGTTGGGCACTTCAGGTTTTTGTTAAATATTCATTACCTAGCTGGAGCATCTTCTGTAGTTTGTTTTTTTTTTCCCTTCAGACAATTTAGTAGCTAGTGCACTAGCTAGCTAAATAACTAACAAACTAATGAGACAGATACCGTATCGTAGCAACAAAAGGCGTGTCCCCTCCTACTCTACCTGGCTGCTCAATTGTTCAAACCCTCCCAATCCAACTGTCTGGCTTTCAATGCGTCCTGTGGACACAACCCGCGTCTGAGACAGTGTCCATTAAATACAAACAGAGAGAAAGAGACAGAGGAAGAGAAAGAAAAAGAAAGAGCAAGAGAGAGTGTGTAAGAGAGTGAGAGAGATGTGGGAAGAGCAGGAGTGGAGTGTCTTCTTGCTCCATTCTGTCTTTTTTTTTTTTGTCTTTAAACCTCAATGTTGTTGCCGGCATACAGTCTGGTCCATGTGCGTGCTGTAAGAAAAAACAGGAGAGAGTCAAAGACACACTTCCCAACAATATGTATAGTATAACAATGTCAATATCAAACATTAGATAGACTGACATATTTAAGCACAGAATATACCTTCACTGACAGTGTACATTGATACCTGCAATCGTGTGATGTTAACAGACTAAAACCAAACAGCCCTGTTCAAACATTGGAGAAATTTGCCAAGAGTTTTAAATTCAATTTTTATCCCAGTTGGACAAACACAGTTTGAGTTTAGCTGATTTAAGCTGAGAGTCAGACAGTCAGAGCGATAACAAGACAGACGTGACGGGCAAACACAGAAAAAAACAGGCACATAGAATTACCTGTCTCTATGGCCTGGGCTTCATTGGTTTTCCATTGCTCTGCGACGTCATTTGCAAGTGGATCATCAGGGTTGGGAGCACTTAGTAATGCTTGGATAGACAGCAGCACTGTACGAATCTGGAGGGCTGGAGACCACTTATCTGTAGGTGTGTATATATATATATATATATATATATATATATATATATGTGTGTGTGTGTGTGTGTGTGTGTGTGTATGTATATGTATATATATATGTGTGTGTTTGCGTAAGAATGAGATTGAGAGTGAGAAAGTGAGGGGGAGAGAGAGAGAGAGCTAGAGTTACTTACGCAGGGGTGAGAGGTTCATTAACGGCATTTAAACTATTGTGTTATTCAGCAGTACAAACTGAGATCCATTGCCATATTTATATTTTTCTCCTAACCTTTTAAAATGTCTAGACATATTCTGCCCAATTTGTCCACATTGGGGTGGTAGATTTTTGTCATGAAGCGCACTTTAGGAGCTGCCATGGGGTACTCCTCTGGGAGGAAGAGCTCCAGCTTAAACGTTCCCCCCTCAAACGGAGAATCCTGTGGTCCAGCGATCACTACGTGGAAATATCGAGCATTTCCTTCATCTGGCTCAGCCTTAATACCTGGAACAGGCTCTGCCAACAAGCGCTGTGTCTCCTATACACACACACACACAATCAAATCATCAGGGTCTATATGACAGTTAAGTCTGCTAGGGCTACAGTATAAACAACAGAATTAAATGCTTCTGTCTGAGAGTGTCTTACTCAGCCTCCTGGTTCCCATGGCAACCAGAACTCTCAACTTGTCATATAAAAATGTTTATCCTGTTGTCTACATACAGACTATCCTTACACTCACTAAATACACTGTTCTCATGAGCCCATTAATGCTTCATAAGATGTACTCCTAATGATTATATTTTACAGATTTATTCTGATCATTGCCAATATAACTAGTATATGTGGATTTTCAGTGGACAGTTAATTGAGCACCTAGATGTCTATCTTATTATGATACCCTGTCTTCACCAGATAACCCCCTCCCTCTGTGATTCTTCTGTCAAATAGAAAAAAACAAGCAATAAGAAGCAAATACTCAATCTGGGATCTGTGTATCGACTGAATTAAAGGGACTGAACCATGCACCGTAGACATTTTAGACAATTCATATATTTAGTAGTTTTGATTACTTGAACCAGTATTGGAGGAAAGCGTAGATTTATCTTAACAGGAAACGCAATGTGCAGTTCCTCAATCAAATTCATTCGTGTAAAACGACATACAGCCTCGTATCACAACAGGCCTTGTGTAAGAGACCACCTGCACCTGCAGTTTTCGAGTACAAGTTGATGCATCAATATTCATCTCTTTGTACAAAATAGTCGAACAGTAATTTTAACTGTAGTTACTGCGGTAACACAGCAATATGGTTAGAAAAGACACCTGTTTGGTCTAATAGCCAGTACATGTATAAGTTAGCTAAGACCAAACGAGTAACTTGCTAGGAGAGGTACAGAGTGAATATGTGTGCTCACTATACTTCCTACAGCAATGGCAGTGTGACCGTGGATTGGGAGTTTAAGTTGATCAGTGTGATAGCTTATCTGCTCTATTTGACGGTGCTGTTAATTCACTATTCCTATCTAATACAGAAAAACAATTTCCCATCTTATGAAATCAAAAGAGGGGCCCTTTCACCGCCATTTTAATGAATCCAGGGCTGCACGAATTTAAACCCAACCTGTTTCCACAGGGGCAGTGGAAACGGAAGTGCGACCACTCGAAATAAACGCCCATGCCAGGGCGGTTCGCACGTGCTGCTCTTCCATATTTTCATGCATTTCTTTATAATCACAACAGCTATTGTCTCTCTGTGCACAATATAAATGTTATGTATTTACCTTAATGATCCTGCGGGGCAGTCCTGCCATCTTGTCTTAATGCGGTTTGTACCGTATCTCGTTCCCTGCTTCTTTCGATCGACTTGACAGCGCAGACTCACAACTCTTCCGGCTATGACATCATTCTTTTAAGGTAATTGGGAAATGTATTTCTAACGTTCAAACGTTACAACTAAACATGCAACGTTTCAAACCTGTGAACCTGTTTTTTGTTTTTTATTTCCAAAGGCTATGACTGTAATATAATTTCATTAATCAGTGGACCAATATTCCAAAAACGGTATTTTTATGAAAGTTGTTTTTTAAACTATGACTGATGTAACCTTCAGGATTTTTAAAAGGTTTGTCTTGACCCTTTCACCACATTGTCATTGGGTTCTCTAGTTGTTCTCTGAGTGTGTTAAATAATTTGTTTAGCTGGGCTCACATCATGAAAAAATGAAAAATCACATCCAGTCTGAATAAATTTACTAAGATGAAGCTTATGAAAGTGTATGTGTACCTAACCCAACTAGTGCTCTGAGTTTGTGTGGCCAACTGTGGACTGGAGGTTAGTGAACTGGGCTTATGACTAAAGGGTTGCCGGTTTGATTCCCGGTTAACCCCATTGTGGTCAAATGACCCCAACGCCCCCTGGGTGTAAGGAATGCTGCCTGCTGCTCCTACGTCTGGTGTGTGTACTCACTGGAGGGTAAGGATGGTTTAAATGGAGTGGACAAATTCACTATTCACGGTGTGTGTGCAATCATTGGGATTCTATTAAGTAATACAAACACACCAAAAACCAAACTTCTTTGTCTCTACATACATGTAAGGTATTCCACATCATTGCTTTTGATAAATGATGAAACTCTGTCTTGTCTTGAAAAAGAATTTAAAATCTCTAGTTAATATAACTGTGTATCCCCAGATTCTGCAACAATTCTGATTGGAATAATTATTTTATTTTGAAGCACAAAATGACACAACACAATTTACAACTGTATTACAAGGGTCAACTAAATATAAAGGCCAGGAGAAAGCTATCTGTCTTTCGGAGGATCTCTCTTTCTGCGCCTTGTGTGGTACCTGTATAGAAAAAGAGGGAAAAAAAAGGTGAGCCTTTAAAAGATCTTCTTTTTTTCCAGAGTATATTACTGTAACCTTCTGAAGGATAATTAAAAAATATACTGCAGAAATCTCTGGATTAAAGTGAGCCATCTAAGGCATGAAAGAATGAAAAAAAAAAAAAAAAAAACCCTGAAAGGTGACAAAATGCAATAGCGGGCCAATCTCATCGTATTAAATGACTGATTCGAAAAAAGGAGTACTCACTGCCCAACAGGGTACCAGCGGTGTTTTGTGGTGTAGAACATCTTACTGAGCTCTTCAATGGTAGGAGCCTGTTTGTCTTTCAACACGTCCTTACTGAGATGAGCCTTCAGAATCTGCTCATGACTCTCTGGCTCTCCACTGACCGGGTCTGGCCTTGGAATGGGCTAGTGGCAAATGAAGCAAACACTCAAGGTGAACCAACAAAAAAAAAAAAAAAAAACCACATATTACAATCACAGTGTCTCATGCAGCCTAATTTGATATTACCATTTTACAAAGTCTAGAAAATCTATTTGTGGATCCTTTTGCTAATAGAGAAACAGACCATCTCCTGACATTATATGGTCATTTCAGTCAAAGCAGCTATGACAGCAAACCTCTCGTGAGTATTTTAAACAAGCCCAAAGTTTCTCAGGTATTCAACAGATTTCTCTTTTGGTCCTACACTAACAGTCTAGACTCCACCAGTCAACAGCTTCAGAATCAGCTGAACAACTAAATCAGACATGCTACAGATAGAACAGACAGAGAGCCACTGACTAATCATATCAGCAGAACACCAAAACCAGTGTCTCCCAGTTAAGGTCCTCTGGAGCCACAGTGCTGGGCTTTTTGCTGTAGTCCTCTACAAACACACCTGAGACAAATCATTCACTGATCCCCTAGCCTTTAATTAGTGAAATGAAATGTGGACAAAAGAGACATAATGTGCAATTCTTCATCCTGCATCCGCTTGAATTGAGTAACGGTATAATGTGAACAATTAAATTCATAAATCCAGTGGTTGCCATGGCAGCATGGTTATGATCCGGAAAATGACATTCAGCCCTACCTGAGTCAGCTCATATGGCACATCCACTGTTGGGTGATAACACACCACAGTTTTTCCATCTGACGTCACACCAATCTCCACGTTGCTAGGTGATTGAGGAGAAACAAGGCAAGTTAAGTTTAGATCAGACAGGATATCATTGATCTCAGCTCCACTAAGAAATCACCTAAACAGAACCATAAAAACATAGCTTTTGCTTACCAGTTTTGATCAATAGCTGGTCCTCTTAACGTTGACTTGTAACTAGCAGAAACCAAGCACCCATCTTAGGAAAACATGAACGATATTGCAGAATGGATTAAATCACTGAAACATGTTTTTCCAACACTGAAAATGAGATTCTAATCTTTCAGATAGGAATGGGGAAAGGTAGCCTATATCCACTCTTTTTATTCAAAAATCAAAGGAGCAATTTGACAAACTTTAAGCTTAAAATTATGGATAATCTTGATACAACTGGAAGTATGATTTCAGGGTGGTATTAGAATTTCAAAGGCACTACAACCAAGAACATGCAATGTAACGGATGATGTTGGTCATGAGTATACCGTTAAGTGATTTACTATCATTTGGTCAGTGTAAAATGTCAGTTAGGGACAGTAAAATGAATAAATACATTTACTTAAAAATAACCTGCAAATTGTCATTACACATTACTAAAATAGCTCATTCACTTATTCCTGACTAGGAGAAAATCGTTTTGACATTGCTAGCAAAAGGATATCAAGATAAAAGTCTGATCAAAGGACTAAAACACTGATCTTGATGTAGTGCTGTCTGGAAAAGATCATTTTCCATAATTTACTCCAAAACGGCTTCAAAAGATAAATGCACAATTACTCTGATTCAGATTAACGTTTCAGATTTAATACCTACAAATATTTACAGTCTATGTACCATGGTAGCTGGCTTGCTAGAACAAGAAAAGAACTGTCTTGCTCACTGGAACCCTTGACAGTAGATAACAGACTGATGCTATAGCGCTATCCTAAGGCTAACAAAATGAAACAACGATTTCAATAAGAGGACACAATACAGTTAAAGCTTTGATCTATAAATCAGATGATTTAGGGCAAAAAACAATTCTTACCTCTGAGATGTCTTAAATTGGACCTGGGGTATACTCGACTGAACAGGCACGCAAGCCTGTTTATTTGACCTGACGCCATGTTTCACATAACGTGTGTGTCAGCTTTAGCTATCCGGGTAAAACGTCTATGTAGGAGAGCCGTTCCGTTGTTGGTAAACCATTGTAATGGCCAACATGCAAGCAAATATCAAAGACAAACGATGATATCATAGTACAAAATGATATCATAGTATAACGTTCTATTACAGTGCTTGCAGAATCAGAATTTAAGCTATATGTGAGTTCCTCCTCTTTAAAGACTCATACAGAACCTGCTGCAGGCTCTTACCTTTTTTTTTCTTTTTGCATCCACTACCACTTAATTAAAATTACTTAAAATGACAGAGGATGCTGCTTTTAGGAGCGACCTGGTGTTGATGCCCTCTCAGTACACCACGATTCCCCCAGCCAGGGAGACAAAGAGGCATATGACACATCAGAGTAAGGCTTCAGCTGAGGTTTATCACCCCGTCACCCTGCCCAACCTGACTGAGACTGGGATCCGAGAAGCCCTGCTAACCTGGGTAAAAACCAACCCCTTCCTGCCTCCCATTGCAGCAAGAGAGATGCTCTTCACCGCCGTGAACCATGAAATGGCATACATTTACAAACTTGAGTCCTTCACTGAGCAAAGGTCTGTGTGTGTGCGCTTTGAACCCTGTCTGACAACTGCACCACTCGCATCATCAGAGGGACGGAGAGAACCACAGCCGTGGAAGGTTAAGGTCACCCCAGCCAAGATGTTCACCAACCAGGTCTATAACTACCGCCTCATGCACACAGACTCCCACAGCAGCTGTCGGCTCTGCCAAGGTGAGAAGTGGCTGCCCTGTGATCGGTGCTCTGGGTCAGCACGGGTCCGTTGCTCAAGCTGTCGTGGGCGTGGTTCTAGTGGGAGGCTGTGGCCGAGGGCCTGCAGCAGGTGCCAGGGGCAACGGCTTATGCCCTGTCCGTTCTGTATGTCACTTGGCCAGGTGTGCTGCGAGATGTGTCTGGGATATGGTCGGCTCTGCTTCTTTAAGGAGCTGAGAGTGGAGTTCCGTGCCCACGCTCAGTCCCGCTTACAGGGTGGCTGTAGCATACCTGACAAAAAGCTATTAAGAGCCGCAGGTGAAGTGTTACACAGCAGTGTGGCAGAGACTGTCCCACCCCTCATGACTTTCCCAGTGTCAGAGGTCAACGCAGCCTCGAGACAGCTGATGGAGGAGTGTCACGGCCTGTGGCCTGACTGTCGGATCATACAGCAGAGACATCTGCTAAAGGCTGTGCCCATCGCGCATGTGCAGTACACATGGAGGAACTCTTATGGAAACTTTTACGTCTATGGAGCAGAGAGGGCTGTTTACTTCCCCAACTACCCACGCCCAAAGATCTGCTGGTGCTGCCTGTAGTGGTTTCGGGAATACAAGCGCTTCATATTTGTGGTGTTTGTGGAAATATTTTATGTAAGAAGTCATGATGCAGATTTTTTTTTTCTTTGATTAACCATAACTCACTCAGAACACAATAATGAAAACATTTTTAAAGCTTACGTTTTTATTTATTTATTGTATTGTAGTCTTGAAACATGGAAGATGATTGCATTTAGGGAAATCTTAAATTCTAGAAATAAATTTGTCCTATACATTTTAGTATAAATCTGGGAAAAAATGTGTAAGTTCCAGGTTTAGCAAGCCTATGACAAACAATGAATTTCATGATATAATAATATATAACAAATGAAGAAAAAACATAGCAAGCCCAAAATGATTTTTGAGGCAAGACAAAATCAGAGCCCATGATTTCTGTTGTTTTGAATCTAGGATTAAATCAAAATGGACACAAAACAACATTCCGCAGATGATAAACAGATGTCTGAGTAAAACACGCAGAGCTGATGATAAATTATTGCGGACAAGTTTAGTCCCCTTGAGGTCAGTCCGTCATCACAGCATAAACCATTTGTTCACTGGGAGGAGGACTCCTTCCCAGTTCTTCCACTGGTGCCACATACAGACAAAGTCTCTCTCACAGTACACCGAGATTTCCATGTACGGAGTCTGCATTCCTTTATCTCTGTTTACTGGTATTGAGCCAGACGTGGGCAGAGAAGGGAAGAGGCTATGAGACTTCCATGTCTGCTGCTGAGCTGCTTGAGGCTCCAGATACTGTGTTTGCTACCAACCTCTCCCGACTGCCAAAAACCTCAGAAACTGCAAATGAAATAAAATTAAAAAAAAAAAAAGCCAAGAACATATACATTGAGTTAAACATCCACACACATAAACAGATAGAAACTTTATTTAGAACACAGCAGGTCCAAGCTGAGAGAGCAGGTTTCTCACCTGCAGCAACATCACTGATGTTCCACACCCTCAGACCATCCTTCTGTCCACCAAACGCATACATAAAAGGCAGATCAGGGCAACAGGCAGCACAAAACACCACGCCCTGTGAGAGAGAGAGAAAGAGGAGGCTCCAGTTCACTTCTGTTCCATTTAAAAGTCAACCAAAATTGATTTAGTTTTCTCTCTACAGTTAAACTGATATCTACATGTAACAAATTTTCTTTGACCCTAACTCAAACTAACTGTGAGTGGTTTTGATTTCTATTATCTGAAATGACAGTCTTTCTATGTGAGGCGCTTGTACCATCTTCATGTCCCTGGTGTGGATGAGGCTTGGTTTGTTTCCCAAGATGTCCCAAATCTTCACATGTTTGTCTGCCGACGCCGTGACCAGGCAGCCTCGCACCTGGCTGCTCAGATCTATGCCTGAAACAGACACGCATCAGCTGATTCCAGAACAGCACAAAGCATTAGCAGACAGACAGACAGAGTTATGTTCTCTGTCTGGACTCTGTAAAGGGTGTGTGCTGTGGAAGAGCTCTTGGCTTACCTGAAACCTCTCCATCATGAGCTTTCAGAGTGAACACAGGCTTGTCTGAGCGAGCGTCCAAACAATAAACAAAACCGTCCTCTGTAGTCGCCTACGGCACAACACAACGGATGGACACACGCACATAATTTCTGCTCTTGATGCATATAGTTTGTTTTACTGAATTAAGCATTGAGTATAATTCAAGCATAATATGCCACACATCACAAAAAGAAAAAAAGCAATGCTATTCCGATTTGGATTTTTCCTTATTTGGCATTCAAACATTCAAAATGCAAAGGAAAAGTCTTATTGGACAAATATTAATATTCAGTGAAATGAAGACAGTTTTGTAAGAGCTACTTGAATGTGCAGCACCAAGGGGAAGACTAGGGATGGGCCTTACCAAGAAGTTATAGGGTGAGAAGTGGTTCCATATGACACGTTCAACCTGTCCACTGAACCTCCAGATACGATGGCTGTCATCAGGGCTCCGGCAGTCATACAAAACTGCTGACCTGAGAATTATGAAATTATGAATGGCAGAGCTATGCTATGGTGTTTCAAAAAAAAAAAAATTTTCCATTCAAAGAAATAATACTTTTCAGTACATACTTATCATAGGATCCTGAAATCAGAGTCTGAGCTTCAAAAGGGTGGAATTTAATGGTCTGAACCTGATAAGACAGAACCAATTTAATGATCAAAATGTTTTCATGAACAAAATATGGAGCAAAGTCAAATCTGTTTGGCTTGATGGCTTTAAACAGTAATGTGTTTTGTGGTGAAGACTGTGCATACTGAGACTGGGTTTCATTGAGGGGTGTAAATGGGCCTGTGATGGTTTGGCCAGTGAGAGTGTATCTGGGCCTTTAGGAATCAGTACCTTATCAGTGTGAATTTTCAGCGTTGTCGCTGGCTTTCCCTGGACAAGATCCCAGAGAATGACTGTGTTATCAGCTGATCCGCTAGCCAGAACATTCCTAGAGGTGTTAACACACATGCACACGAAACACACAGAACCATGCACATCAGCACTGTTTAATCATTACATAGAGAGGATTAAACTTTTTATAAAGGCAAAGACTTTAGTGAAATATGAAAATTTAAAAAAAAAAGAAAACAAAATCAAGGAAATAAGACACATTATCAAAAAGTTCCAGCCTAAGGAAGAGCTAGGAATTAAGGACTAGGTGCCAGTCGGGAGTAAGTTCAGCCTTTTAGCTGTTGATTTGACTATGAGGATCCATACATGTGGATTACGGAGACTGACCTGACAAGTTTGTTCCAAGAAAGGTCCAGAACAGCATCAGTGTGGCCCTCAACTGGCTCTGCAGCGGCCTGAGTGACAGGGGACACACACAGACACATGCATGAGTGGTGAGGCGTAAGTGGTTAAGAGTCTCATTTTAACTGGCCCTTCTCTGAACTATTTACGACAAGACCTCTGTCGGTTTTCTGGGTTCGTTCGTTGAACTACTGAGGCGTGATATGCAACAGGACAAATCAGCTGGAAAAGGACTGATCAGACATAATACTATAGCACTGTTCCTAGCAACACTATGGCATTGGAAACGATGAGGGAAAAATGCTTTTTTGCTTTAGTTTTCACCTTTTTGCTTTTCTTCTTTTTCTTCTTAGCTTTCTTGCTTCCAAGGGAAAATACAGGCTCCAAACAGTCCACTACATCAAGGTCCCACACATCAATGACTGGAGTCATGTTACCAACAGCAGCATAGTTCCCTACACACACACACACCACAAAACAGGGTTTAACCCCAGCTATATATCCATATAACACCACACCATACACTGAAATAAACGTGTCTGAGTGTGTATGATTACCTGGTCCTTCAGGATTAGGGTCAAAGTTTAGCCATTCCACACACAGTGGGTATGCAGGCAGAAGGATGTCATGGTGAACATAGAGAGAGTCCTCTTCTGAGTTATACACTGAGAACGGACATTCAGTCCACAGTTAGTACACTTCACTGATACAGGTTTTCATATGAGTCCAACCATTATTGCATTGAACCTACGTTTGAAAGAGTGTCTCTTTTCTCTGTTCTATCAAACTGGGTGTCATGGATTTGCCTTAACATATTTAAGTATAACAGGACAGAATGTCTCCAGTGAACTATTACACTATTTCCCATCTAGACCTGAGAAACTTTTTAATGTGCTGTTTAGTAAGCAATGTCTGTTGGCATCATTGTCATTTAGAGTGAATATTTCTAGCCCGTAAGATACACATTACTAGACAGAACGCTTTGTGCATATGAAGTGTGTGGTGAATGAACTCACCATAGACTTCTAGATTACAGCAGTCTTTCTCTGCTCTGCCAGCTAAGATCAGGTTATCACTGGGTTTGATCAGAAAGTCCTCACGTTCATACTGATCCTAATGTAAAGCAATGTCAAAATGTCATATCAGAACGCAAACAAATACATATTTCAAATAAAAGAACAAAATCTGTCTGTAAGCTATGAATAAAAACTGATCAAATTTAAGTACAAACTGCAGACACAGAAAAAGCAGATAAAACATACTTATGGTTTGAACTTAAATTATCAATCTTTTTTTTTAATTTAATTTTTAAAACTAAAACATACTAATGATTTTAACGTATAAGATCAATAAGAGGAAGCCACAGACATACTGTGTCTTTAATTGTGATGTAAGGATCCTCCTCGTTGGTTCCAAACACAGTGAGACCAGCCAGACTGTCACCCAGATTAGCCGTTGCTATGGGAAACCATCACAGGAGATATTAGAGATGACAGTATTGGCACATTTTCTTTCTTACTTTTTTTTTTTTATATTTCATAGTCTGCAGACGCAGTCTCCAAATACTGGGGTAGAATCACAGACACACACCGCACACTATGATATTATTCTGACCATTTGTAGTGAAGGCTGTAAAGACATAAGTCATGATTATGTTGGCACTATGAGGACAACAAGACAGGAGCATCTCAAACCTATGTCTTCTTCATCGTATCTGTCCAGGTCATATTCTGCCAGTTCATCATCCTCATCCCTGCCAGTCTCTCTCTCATTCTGTCCTGGGTCAGAGGAGGGAGCCTCCACGTTATCATTTGGCTCCTGCCCACTCATCAGGCCTTCACCATCCTCAGCATCATCAGCTTCTTCTTCATCACGCTCTCTATATGTACACACACACACAAACACAACGTTGTTCATGTATTTATGACCTTTCTACCTGGATGTCTCTCTCGCACACACACACACACACACACAATAGCTTCCCACACAATGAACATATCAAGAAAATATTAACGATCATATCCAGTAATGTTTTTCATCATATGTACGCACCAGTGGACCCTCCACCTGTGAAAATGCTAAGTGAGTATGATTCATATTTAGTTGACAGAATCCAGGCAATCATGGAGTCTTCACTGAAAACAGGGGGTCTACTGCCTGGATTATACTCAGAGGGAAGACTGTCAGAATCAACCCAGGCAAACCTCTCTTACCCCAGCTCCTCTTTAGTCTCAGATATAATGCGCTGAAGCTCTTCTTTGGTTAACTCGACCTAAAAGAACATTTCATATTCAAGTTATTATAAAACGTTTCAACTCACCACTGAACTGTAACCCAAAGAATATATGTTAGAGAATGCTTTCAATAGCTGGTCGACTAGGTAGCTCGGTAACTCACTTTTTCAGGAATTTCCTTGGAGACTCCTTGCTTTACCCATCCCACACAAGTGATTTGAGAACTCATTGTCACCGAATGAAGATATATTCCTAATACGTGAAAAAGATAACTAAGTGCTACTAATTTCCGGGAAATTATGCGATATATGGACAAGAACTAACATGAGTTACTACTGTTGACACAGTCAGAAGAGCATGTGGACACTGTAGGGTCCTGCCTGTATGAGACGCACTGTTATGACGTAAATGAGGTATGTCCGACGTTGCTTGGGTTTAAGTGTAATCCTGTTTTCATGAATGTCGTGTCTAATGAAGAACCGGTGGTCGTATTATTCCAAAGGTTTTCAGTTTTGTTTTGAACTAGATAATACAGTTGCTTATTTTCTAAATGTAAAATAACCCCGAACTTTCATAATTTCACCCCGGTTTTAAAACGACAACATAACGATTACCACTATTACTACTACTACTACTACTACGCCTCCTACAAATACAACTACAACCACTAATACTGTTACACTGGCACTTGTACTACTATCTGTACAAAATACTTGTCTGAAGTTCCTCAGCGGATATTTGGTGTCGAAGTTTGTTGACTTTACTCTCTGTACTTTTAAATATGTTCCCGGTGATGCTGACACACTCAGGTACTTGTCTTTATTGTTATAATCTTTCGATTAAAAAAAAAAAGTTTTGCTTCCTGAAAAAAAAATCAGCTTGTAATAGACAGTGTCAAGCTGAACACAATTTGGAGTAAAATTAAAATAACTTGATGAATTTCACATGTTTAATCGCATAATGCATAATCTGACAAATCTAAGTGCCTAACCAGGTCATTTCATTCTGGCTACATTATCAGGTGAGGATAACCAGGCAAAAAGGATTCAACATCTGGATCAGTGTCATTTTCCACATCTGGTTCATGTGTTGTGGCATCTTCATCTGCCTCATCGAGGCTCCATATCTTTGGTGGCTTTGGTACAGGCAAACTGCAAACTGTCATCATGTGACACTGGTCTCTCATGGCTGATGCAATAGATTTCTTATTTCTACTGGAGAAGACGTTAAAAATATCACCATATCATTGGTGATACTACAGCAGTGAGCAGCCTCTGCATTTAACCCATCCTATGCACTAGGAGCAGTGGGCAGCTGCAGACACCCGGGGCCAGTGCCTTGGTCAAAGAGTACTAATCCTAGCATACATGTCTTTGATGATGGGAAGAAGCCAGAGCACAGGAAGAACATGCAAACTCCTGGGATTCAAACCAAGGGCCTTCTTGCTGTGAACCAACGGCGCCAACCACTGGGCCACCGTGAAGCCCTGGGACTGCAAATGGCATTGACTTCCACGTGCCTCTGAGCCAAGCTCTCGGGTTGACTGCACATGTTGCACAACAAATGTGAGGAACCCAGGGTTTGTCTTGATCACCATTTTAACATTCAAAGTAGAGCTCAAAGGCTCTCTTAATAAGTTCAGTCATGGTGCGTATACTTGCCACAGATATAACAGAATGTATCCAAGCTGTGGTGACATTGACGAGACATTTCTGCTGTATTAAATATTCCTGAAGACAATAAGTCCTATTGTTAAGTATACTCTCTATGCTATTGCCTGAAGAACTCATGCATCAACATGCGTCCAAACAGCATCTGTAAATGTGAACGGCATTCATAGCCTGTCTGCCAGCATCTAAGCTGACTAAGCATGACCAGTCATGCCTAAGACAACATTTGCATAGCAGCTACACTGGGTGCACGCCCAGGAATGCTTGGACTGACCAAAACAGGTTGCTTTGTAGGCAATCTACAAAATATCTACAAAACCGTATGCAATAGGAACATTTTAAGGCGATTTTCATGATCAGCAGCCCAAAATCCATAAAATACACCCAAAAGTGTATTTTAAATCTTCAGTGTCTAGTGTTATATAATCACTACTATCATTACATTAAATTAAAGATTGAGGATTAAAAGATTAAATCTCTGTGATTGCCCACACACACTGTGAGCAGTTGGGGGGTTAAGTGCCTTGCCCAAGGAACCGAGCTGGTGACCTGTCGGTCGCAAGCCTGCCTCTCTACCCCTTAGGCCAGGGGCTCCCCCCATTAAGAACTGAGATTTAAATTTAAAAGTTAATGGGAAATTCCATATCACATGATACATTCAGTGACCCTTGGTGCCTTGTAAGCAGCATTTACAATGAATAAAATACCTTTTTTTGTTTAGCCAGCAGTAGAGGTGGCACAATTCAAATTAATCCCTATATGTAAATATTACATCGCTACTTAAATCACATAAATACAACTTTTTTGGTGAACACAGCAGCTTTAGTAGTTTTTGCATAAATAATCATGTAATACAATGAGATCAGGCAGTTCAGAACTTCTTTTCTCATTCATATGTCTCGGATTTGTCAAGTCTTGATCATGCTGACCTAATAGTATGCGTGACTGTGAAACTTCAGCTGTCAAATAAGATTTAGAGGTGCAAACACTGCAATAGGTCAGGGACTAGAGCAGCAGCCTAAACCTCAGGTCTTTAAGCCCTGTCCTCTGCTGTGGTGTGAGAAAAAGCATACCTGAGTATATCTATGACCTTGTCATTTAGCCTGCGGTGACTTTGTTTTAATGTACTGGGACAGATAAATAAAACTTACTTCCTCCCAGAGCACTCAACACCCCACAATAGATAGACTAAACCAACATCTATTAATAGCTCATTAATAATGACTACTAGTGCAAGAACTCATTTAACTTAAAAACAAGGTGAGTTTATTCACTGTAGGAATCATCAGTATTATAGAGCGTTGGATTTTCCATCCGCATCTCTTGTTAGTTTGACTGGTGATATGACAACTTAATTATACCTTTAAATACACTGGGAAAAAAAAACACTTTGCACTTTGACATATGTATCTGTAACACTGAACATGACATTTATTTAACATAATGCATAACAACACATAACAGGCAAAATATTAAAAAAAAACCATTATAAAACATAGTGATTGTCATCTGCCACAGTAAGCACGTTGTCCCAAAAAGTTGTTGTTAAATAAACACAGACAGATGATATTTTAATACAGAATAAGGCACTGTGAATATTTTAGTGCAATTAAAAATAAAAAAGTGGTTAGTATTATGTCAGAAACTCTTACAATTCAACACCATGAATTGCTTTGGTGAGTAACAAATATAACAGGATTAGGGTTGATTTTCTTCCACTCATTCAGGAGCATAAGAGAGCTCAGCATACCTAACACTTCTGGATTACGATCTATCACACACACATTATCTCACATGACTATAGAAGTGCAACTGGCAATAAATGCAATACGTGAAGAAAAGCAACACAAATCACATAAGTCATATGCGCGTGTAAAATCATGCCATTAATATAGTGGAGGGGAAGTGGGCTCAGTTGGGTTAGGCAAGAAAGGAGGAGAAGAGCTTTGCTCTGGTCAATCCTGTAATTGGTTTTTATCATTTTAAATCCCTAGATGTGGCTGGCAAGTGTATGCACACACATCAGGGCTGTGTACAGGTGGTTGATGGCTCAGTTCATGAAGTCCCTAAGCAACGTGGCATTTAAAGTATACTGAATTATTGAGCACACAATACTATATGCTTTAAAAATTTTTTAGATCCTTTTCTTGTTGAGAATGAGATTCTTTTTCACTGTGCTTTTTATACTTATTTATCACAAGGTCCTTAATTTTAGACAGAGGAAGATGTGCCATTGACTATACATGGAAATATTCATATGCATTCAGTAAATTCTGCTGCAGATCTTTGGCAATACTGTAAAATTTACAGGGTTCTGTGCATAGACTTCTGGTCAGTGACACCACTCAGGCATCAATTAGTGAACACTAACCATGGAAAACAGTCACTTTTTGTGTTCTCGAAATCAAAAGTTTGTGAATGTCGGAGAGATTATGATCAACAAAATAGCAACAATTACTGGACATCTTCCATATTACTGGTAATAATTACCGGTTACCTTCAAGAGCCCCTCTGTAGCAAGACTGTTCACTGGATCTTGTGAACATCCTCTGTATACAGCACCAGACAGACAAGACACCGACTGAACTAAACCTCAACATTGATTTCTTAGTTTCACATTTTTTTTTTTTTAGCTTGTCTCTCCCAGAATTTCAGAGTGAATTTCTTCAGGTGGGTTTACAGTCACAGTTTACAGGGTGTCTTCCACATCCACGTTCTCAGTCTGCTGAAGGATCTGGTCAGTCATAGGTTTGAGGTGCTTTGTGACCAGTTTCAGATTTGCCTCGTGGAGGATAACCTGTGTCAGGTAGCGCTCTCGTTTAATCTGCTCCTTTACAGCGTATGGCACATCTGGGATCACGTAGGACAGCACAAATTTGGTGAGGTACACTATGTGCTAAGAAGAGAAGGGAGAGAAGCTCTTTAATCACTCATTGATAAAAGCGGTAGAAAGAATCAATGAATCAGCCGAGTAAGTATTAAGGAGAGTGATACATGCATTTGTAAGTTTACATAGAGATAGCTCTTGTATCTGCCTTTTGATTCTAATGTATTTTTGTATTCTCAAACAATGCTTACACTTGCTTAGTAATGCAAATGGTATGACTCTATGAAAAAAAACAAAAAAACAACTCAGTTTCAAAATTTTTACAACCTGATCATTAATTGTACAAATAAAATGGTATCAAGTAGTAATTACATCTGTAGCTCAAATTTTCATACCTCCACAACAATAATAAAAGCAAGTTTGGCAGCAATGACGTGCCAGTAGTAAATGGTGTATTCATATTGTTTGGGGTGCCCAGGTGGATTTCTGAAATCTCGGTACCTGAATGAAACAGAGTATTAATCACATTGCGGAAGTTGAAGAGTACAGACTCACACCAACAGCATGTCTGAAAGCAGTGTCAGCTGGTGCAAACAGATGTACAGTTATCTTGTAAAAATATATATATAATAACTATTTTGTACCTGCAGGTGGTTAAATTGACCCAATGATAATTGTCATCAGGCCTCGTTGCATTGGTGAAGTCCGTAATATTAAACACAGAGAGTGTGCTGTTGATGTAGCCCTCCATTGTATGGGTGGAGTTCTCCGCATACGGTGCCACAGAGAAGGACCAGTAATACACCAGCCGAGGGATCATGTCTGAGGTGAAGGCAATTATTGCTGCCTGAAGATGACAATATGTGGAAAATTCCACAGTGATATTATGATCTTTTTATATCAATCACAGTGATTGTTAAAAGTTACTTTGACAGTTTGAACTCATGTTAGCTTTGGATTCATGTTAGCTAAACATCCAGTTTAAAGTGTGAGAAGAAGTTTCTCCTCTGTATTCACTCACATTTGTTGCCACTGCTAAAATGGCAACACCCTGGAGGATGGGCTGCCATGCACCAATGTCCTGAGCTTTCTCAGGCACTATGCGTCGAAACTGTGTTGTGATCTTCCAGGCATCCACCCGGATCTCAAACAGATTATTAACCAGAGCCAAGAGAGGAGCCAGGGGAAATGAGGCCACAAATAGAGTCACAAAGCCAAACTGGATCACTGTGGAAATGTAAAACATACTATGTCAAATTACATCACTATGGAAACATGATATTCAAGCATTCCAACCACAGCCCTGGCATTCATTCCACCCCTGTGGAAAAATAACCCAGTTACAATCAATTACTATGTAAAATATTATAGATAGGAAACTCCTCTCTATAAGTTGATAGGATAAACACCCATCGATAGAAAACAGACCCTAAAAAGACTTTTGGTGTCAGTAGTGCTTACCCATTTCCAGGTACTCATAAAACAGGCCCAGCTTCCCCAGTGGCTGGAGCTGGTAATCCTGCTCCCAGCGTGGGATTATTTTCTCTGAATGTACCTGAGTGCAGTGCCGGAAAATTACATTCTTCAGCCACCTGATAAGATATATTTCCTCATCAGATACACATCCTTCAATTTATCAAAAATACAGTACTATAGGCATTGCTGTACATGTACAATGCTGTGTTACAGTTGTGATATTGGCACCATAATAAATGCTTTACACTCATAATAAAGGGAGTAAATCAAATCGTGCACTACTGGTCAGTGCCAAGTCACTGGCGTGAGACTCGAGTCTCCTGAGGCTATGTTGAAGAGGAATGATGTATAAAAGCATGTGCCAGTGAGAGTGAGGCTTACGGGAGCAGCACTTCCTGTATGTTGTTCCAGATAGCCTTGCCACCCATAATGACAGTCAGCTGAGTGGTCAGCTCAATCAGGCAGCCTCCTGGGTCACACTGA
Source organism: Chanos chanos (assembly GCF_902362185.1). Classification (NCBI taxonomy): domain Eukaryota; kingdom Metazoa; phylum Chordata; class Actinopteri; order Gonorynchiformes; family Chanidae; genus Chanos; species Chanos chanos. Next base: position 16,957,188 of record NC_044495.1, read on the forward strand.
CAGAACAAAAGCAAAATGCTCTTATCAAACTACTCTGCCTATGCTTCACTGCACACTACAATGTAATCTTGTGCTGTGTTAAGGAGGTTGGACTTCACTTATTACTCATCACTTTTCCCAGTGTCTAAACTGCTTAACTGGCTATTCTATTACATAAATAATGATTTGTTGATTTGAATGGAGCATACTCACCTCCTCATTCCTGTACCTTCCCAGTAAATAAACAGGTTTGCCTGGGTAACCAACCACTTTGCCCTTAAAGAAGGCAATGTAGAAACAGGAGGAGTAATAATTCACAAACTGGAACAGGAACATCTTCAGAGTTAGGCTGTTCTCATACTCTGTTTTCGTACGTGGTAACTCTGGGACACATTCAGGAAGGCTTTGTCATTGCTACTTCATTAATATCAGCATTGAACAACATTTTACATGAACTTTTATTCCATTGTCTAAAATCCAATCATAACAAATTATGTTTTGTATAATATCTCAACTGATAACAATTACATCTAATATGTCATAAACTTATTATAGTCATGCCTTAGTTTTACCTGTCATTTTGAATCTGGAGTCATTGTATAAACACTGTATAAATCTGCATTGGCTAGTAAATGTGACTTTAAAATAAACATGTAAATACTGGAATAAGTGAGTAAATACTGGAATAAATGTGTAAATACTGAAATAAATGTGTAAATATTGTAATAAACATGGAAATGTGGCTATGGTGTCACTGTGTATATATGTCTTTGGTGCTGGACCTCACCAAAGTCTGTGATCCAGATGGCAACCCTCTCGTAAAAGTAGTTGAGGATCATGATGATGACAAAGCTGATGACAGATGCAGAGACGGAAGTTGCCATCTGTGGGGTGACATACTCTTTAAGAGGCTCAAGGTCCTGCAGGCCACTAGGCATTTTTTTCGAGAATGCTAAGAACACAGCCAGGCGGTACACGATGACTGCCACCATAGATGCAATGATCAACAGCACCTACAGCAAAAGACCAAAGCATCACCACCAGAATGACCACATGATCTCAGCCAGCCAATGACTGTTCCCCATAGAATGTGAGCAGTTCTGTTTGTTCTCACTTTCATCTTAAAGTTGTTTTTGAGAGTCAGATGCACAGTTTCATGTCATGTACAGATCAGTCTGATGCCAGCTGAAGAAATGTTGAGGCAGTCTAAGTGTAATTATATTTGAGACTAAGTTAACCAACAATCAGATATTTCGTAAATTGTTTTTCTACTCTTTTCTGATTTCATTTTGTACATTCTCATTTCATAAATGCATCCATCAGAAGGCGACAGGAAGTGGTGACATTACCCAGAATAACACTGTGCCAATCCCACAGGACACTCGCAGACATTTTCCACAAGTTGTAAATGGGACTTTCTCCTTTGTCTGCCAAGGAAACAATAAAGGAACTGAAAAAACATCACATTTTTCACATGCCTTTTACTGACTTTTTACGGTATCTGTCTGTTCTTTCCTTTTCAATAAATCAGCACCTCTCTCGACTCTCTACTCCAAATATTACCTCTGTAACCTAACTGTCCCATTAGCCCTTTGTGAAAGTCTTGACTCTCTTACCCGTGTGACAGGGTTGATTCTCTCATAGACACACTTGGCCTCATACTCAGGTCGTGGCTGCTCCTCTTGTTCAAGAAACTCCACAGTGTCCCATTCATACTCCAGCTCGGCCTGGTAACGTTTCCAGAACTCCAGGAACAGGGTCACTGAGAGGCAGCGCGAGAAACCACACCGTAAATACGGTGAAACGTAACACTTTCAACTTATCACTCTTCTCTGTACAAGAATAAGTCTGCTATGCATTGCTTCATACTTTCTTTAACACTTTAGACTTGTCATTCTTCTCTGTGCAAAACTGCGACTGTTATACATTCTTTCATACTTTCTTTGCCTGATTGGTAAATTGTCCCATTAAAAACACAGTCCCGCCTGGGCATACAGCACTCAGATATCTCTTTAAGGAAACCATGCTAATGTACGAGTAGACAGAGCCAAGTCATACATTGTTCAAATATGAATTTATGTCACTCACCCCAAATTGCCATGAACACAGCAAACACTAGTGTCCCATAGTTGTCAAATATGCAGAGTTCCTGCAGTAAACAAAACAATAACAAGACCTCCAGTACATCTCTATTCCACTGTCAAATGTAAACTGTACAATCAAAGACAAGGGTAACACTATTTTGAGGCAATGGTATCACAAAAAAAAACTGTAAGTCATCTTCCAACTGTAAATTTGTATTAGTCTCTTTAACCTCGAGTTGTGCTTGTAAACCCAAAAGACTTGTGCCTGAGATTGCGTTTAGTGATATCATAGTTTAAAAAAAAGTGGTGGATGTCATGTTATTTTTTAATATTTATTTCATGGTACCCACTTTAGAGGTTTCACAGGTGCTATTCAGCCTCCAGTAGGGGCATTTCTGGTCACACTGTGGGCACATGATGATTTGCCCACCAATCATAGGATCACAAACCTCTTTGCTGTCCAACAGAACCACATTGAAAAGTGTTAACTGATTAAAATGAAAGCCATAAAATAAAAAAACAACTGCAAGCTAGATAGAAGTACTCCGCAAATCCATGCAGGAAGACCATGCAACAGATACAAACCCAAGGTTTACAGTCAATGCATAAAGCAGTCAGTCATTCAGTCTCACTGTTAACATATGACCATAACCACTGATTTGAACATTTTAAGAGATTTCATTAATCGATTACATTTTTAATTCATTGCTGAATCATAAGCTGTTTAACAGACACATCTAGAACCGTTTGGCATATTCATACAGTCAAGAAAAGATTGCTCGCCTGACTTAGTACCTCCAGGTGCTGCTCTCTCGGGTTTGATAGCCATAAATGAAACAGCAAAGCCCAACAAAAGCAGCCACGGCAAGCATTAGGGTGTAGAAACCCAACCAGGCAAAGTAAACACCAATCTTCTCCCCATAGTACTTTCTGCAGGAAGAAAGAAATGTTTTTAATCATGTTCTGAGGAACTGGCAGTAGAGACAGCAGTAATAGCAGTCAACCACAAAGGGAATAATTCAAACTGAGTCAGTGCTATTACACAAACACCAGGAGGAACTTTGTTACACAGCATAAAACACTGTACACACTGCACATTCATGTGTAAAATACACCACATTCTCACGCACACACACACACACATACACACACACACACACACACACACACACTATACCATACAACACAGCACCTGATCAGGTCCAGTGGCTGCATCTTGTAGAAGCATTTAGGGTGAGCCCACTCATTATACAGCAGGAACCTCTCATTGGGGCAGCTGGCTTCCTCAGACTTCACATTAAACCTGCACTGTATAGCAAATATACCTATACACGTTAATATCATATGCATTTGTGCAACACATTCATAACATACTGTTACATATGTACACTGTAAATGTCCATGACTAAAGAGATAATGCTAAAAATGAGGTGTTTCTTCAAAGTTATCAAAAACGTTTTTTTTTTGTTTTTTTTTTTTAAATTAATTTTCAAGCACCTTCCAACAGAGGCCATTGTAATCTAATCTATAGTCTGAAAGGTAAAATGCCCACATGTGAAAAGCCTATTTTAAGCCTATTTTAATACCTTTTACACACTTTTACACATACTGAAACAGCAGCAAAACCTCATTAGATCAGACCCCTAGCCTAACCCTGCAGCCTGTGATGCTACCTGGATGCTACCAGTCCACACAGAGATATATTAACAAATTACACAGTTTAGGAAATTACAGATTAATAAATTACAATTTATATTGGCCAGTCAAAAAAAATCTCAAAGCTTGTTGCTACAATGTTTTCATCTATAACATTCTTTTAAATCAACCAAAATTAGAAGAAATAAGTTCCCTTTGGATTTACACTGTCCTGCAATTTCAAGGACGGCTCTATCTACTGCTGATCCACATTGCTGGTCTGCTCTTGTTTTTGTGTACATATCTCTCACCACACGCTAAGAGGGAGATCACATTTCAGGCACAGAGAGCAGGAGTCCTTGTTCAAATTTTGATGTTGTGAAGGCTGCACCTCGGAGGATCGGTGCTGTGCCCAAACTCCACTGGGCAAGGCTGCCTCAGCACCACACTCAGCGACAGCAACAGCTCTTCCCGAGGTAACAACAACAACAACAACAACAACAAAACCACATGGCTGGCCAAAAACAGTGGAAGCACTACTGGCAGTAGAATAATGGTGGGAAACCCAAAGGAGACACGGCTGACGGCTCAACAAGAGATCAGTCAGGTCTCAGTTAAAGGAGCGAGCTTGGGGATAGATAAGGACAGACGACAGGGGAATCTGAAGAGTGTCCGTCTGCTCCTAAAGATTCAGGCTGTGCTGTTTCCCACACTGGGCACCGCCGGTCGGGTAGTCCGGAGGAAGAGTTCTCCCCAGTCACCCGGGGCTGGGTACCCTGCTTTTTGTGTGTTAAGCACCGATGTAAAACAAATAACAAACAGGAAGTGCCAGTGTCTCTACCACTTATGTAGGTTGAGCAGAGAAATTACACAGACCAATCATCATCAGCAGTGATTATCTTGCTCCTCCCTCCCCAACACTTACATCATGAAGAGGATATGCTGCTTTATATACTCCTCCATCTAGAAGTTTGTTAATACCAAACTTCTTTATCTGTCCCTTCACCTCATATGGTGCTCGGCAAAGGATGTAGTAGGCCTGAATTAAAAACAAACAAACAAACAAGCAAACAAACAAACAGAATGTCAAATACTCCCTTATGGCAGGACTAAATTAACAATATTTCACAGTTGTTACAGACAATAATAAAAGCTACTTTAACCTCTAAACGGCTCACATAAGACAACCTGCACTTCATTAATTCGTCACTAATGCATTTTTCACTTTAAGACATCCTTTTGCATTGCTGTGGCTATCAAGTTAACAAAAGTAATCAGCAGACAATACTCAGTATATAATTTTTTTATCTACTCAGTGATAAAGGAGGACATACCATTCTGCTCCTCATGGCAGGGGTAAAGAACTGTTCTTTGTCTTTAACATAGAAACAGTCGATCCTGTCCCTTGCAAAGGGTGCAGTGAAAAACTCTGTCTCTTTAGCTATGACGTCTTCACTGGGACTGAAGTACTTAGTGACACAGTTGAATGGAGATGAATCAGAGGCCAGGTCATTGGGCTGGATGGGCAGCTTAATATGGAGGACTTCAGCGTATGTGCACAGCACATCCCATGGCATATGCACCTTTATATAGAACAGCTTCTCATCCACTACCTGTATGGACAGACAGCAACAAGAGAGGGACCACTCTGTACAGTCACCTGTAATATGTACACTGGATTACACGATGACTACACCTGCATAACACTCTACACACACAGTCATTTCACTCCAACGCTCTCTGAAAATATCATGGATATGATGGTCTTTCTTTCTGGTTGCTACAGTGTGATGACTGGGAGACAACATGTATGAGTGACGCTCAAAAAGCACGGCCAGTCATGCTCCAAAAGCACAGCCAGTCATGCTCTTTGTTTTTGCATTTCTTCAAATAAAGCCCTAGATATTTAACTTACAGATGGTGTTGCCTCCAGCTCCACGCCCATCTTCATCAAACTGGCCTCAAAGTACTGCCTCCGTCTCTGTTGGCAATGATTAACTCTTATCAGTTGTGCATCATTAAAGTACATTCTGCATCAAACCATTCTGCACCTACAATTGTACTTGCATTAGCAAGAACTGTAATCAGGCTGAGTCACCGAGTGTACGTGTGTGTACAAGTCAGTAAATGACTGGACTGTGTCAAGAGCTACCACAGAAAAATTAAAGACATCCTCACATACTTAAGAAATACCACCACCACTTGTTGTGAAAGATATTGTGAAATTTCTAGCCAGCAGACAGACTGTTTTTTAACCTTGAGGGGCATTTTTTTTTAGACAGCCCCTTCCTTTCCAGAATGACTCGAGACCTCAGATGCTATCTGTGGTTACAGCTCCTAAACTGTGAAGACCTTCTAACAAAGCAGTACAACAAGGATACGCTTAAGAGCCCTTAAACAAACTATGCTATAACATATATGCCAATGTACACTGTATTACATGTAACGACATATTATAAATAATAAAATATAATGTGATTTAAACTTTATATTTACATTTATTCATTTTGGAGATGTCTTAATGCAAAGCGACAGAGAAAACATACACCATGTGCATAGCTAACCATGAGACAACAGACAATCTTGTTGAGTAAGTGCTGTAGTTATGAGTGCTGCTGTGCAGCTGTGAAAACCACACAACAAAGGTACAGATCCTAACCACCAGAGGCAAACTATAGAGTGCAGATCACAACATATACTATATACATATAACTACAATACATTCTCCAATGTACACCAATTCAAATATTCATTATCTTGGTCAATAATCATGAATTTGTTAAATAAAACTGATCATGCCCCAACTGTAACGATATCTCAAATTTATTTCAAAATGTTTTTATTCACATGTTTTTCATTGTCATACTGGGACTATGTTACTCACTAGCTCCCAACCCTCTGTTAAAGCTAAATACTGAGCAACAAATTATCTTCATCGGTTGGTTTTGCTATCGATCTATTTATATGTGTTGATAAACTGAAGGTGAGGACACATGTAATTATAGTGTTTGTGTTTCTTATGTCAGGGAGAGAGCAAAAATGGCAGAATTCTGTTTAGATCCAAATCTTTGAGAAACCTTTTATTAGGAGAGGTTTGTGTTTCGTCTAGAGCCTGACCAATATAGGATTTTTCGGACCGATAACGATTTTGATATTTGATGATTTAAAAATCCAATTAGATATATCGGCCAATGTTCTTTTTTTTCCAGAAACACAAAACATAACAAATGTTAGGGAAAATCTTTGTTTATGTGTAGTTACATAAGAGTCCTCACCAAGATAACATAACATAATGCAATTTAAAAATAAACTTGTTTTATTGCCATAAGTAGTACTTTGAACAAAGGTACAACAAAATACATTTAAGTTTTTAGAAACAATGCAGTAAACTGATACAGTGAGCTAGAGTAAACACTGCTGTTGAATGCATCTAATACTACATGACTGTAGTCATGTCATATCGAGGACTTGCGACTTTGGGATTTCACACTACACGTCTGAAAGAGAAACTAGATAACTTTGTTTGGCCGCCAAGCTATGTTAGATACATGTTCAGCTCACATTTATTTACGTGTCTCCTCTGGTTTAATAATTTCCAACGCACCAACTGTACCTACAGACATGCAAGTTGCAGATATATTTAGGATTGCTTCATTAAGGCAGAATAAGTTAAATGCTACAGTTTAGTCACCCATTAACGTTAATGGTCTGCCACTGATAAACATGGCATTAGCTTGCTTTGTCGGTAACGTAATTTAGCAATGGATAGTGTTATAAACTGCTCTAAGCGATGTTGTCAGAGAATTTTTAGAAGAGACGAGGGAGAAATGACAGGACGATTGTTTGTTTACTCGCTAGAACTACCATGCTGTTTCATAAATAAATCTACAATCAAGTTTGTCAACCACTTAGTCTACACCACTCAACTACCGTAACATTAAAGGTAATTTTGACTGATTACTGACTTTCAAGTTACTGCGGCATTCATGGCTGAGATGAATGTCATAACATGGTTGAAGGATCCATCTTCCGTCTCTTTTTTAATTGTCATTTATCGGCCTTATAAACGCCGATTCTGATTTATCTGCAATTATATCATATCGGCCCATAATATCAGCATGCCGATTTATCGGTTGGGCTCTAGTTTCTACCATCTGAACCGTTTTAGTAATATGCATTAATTTTATACTCCCTCCTTACTGTAATTGCTCTTTTAAACATCTTTTCAGCTGAGAAAACAATCTTTGTTGTGTCAGTCATGTGTAATAATGAGAAATTCCATACTCTTTCGGACAAACCCATCACACGACAAAAGCCTCCTACAAGTATAGTATATTCCCAATGAAAACACTGAGGGAGAAAATGCCTTTATATCTATGGAAAAAAATCTATTATTGATTAAATTAACCAACTTTCTCTGAAAACCTATAAACAATCGATCTCCCTTTTTGCCACTGAAAAACTGGGAGATCGATTGTTTATAGGTTTTAGAGCCCAACAGCTGAAACCAAAACGCAAAGCACAAATGAGACAAAGAGAGGAGTTGTACACATCATGTGTTGACCTTGTGGCATCTGTCATCTTCTGCCTGAGGAAGGCCTGGTCTACTCTTTCGATGATGTGACAGAAAACTTACTTTTTTCCTTTGGATTGTTCGTCCTTTCTCATGCTCCTTGCTCTCATCTTCATACACCAACACAAAGTCAATCCTGCGTTTCCCATCATTGAAGAACAGCGAATCGGGCCTGCCATTGAAGTCAACCTGTACAATGGGAACATCCATGGTATTATATAAATTTTTATTCTAAGTTAAGGTGGCACAAGTACTGGAAAATTTTGGCTTGAATCTAGTGCAGTTTCACAAGTTCCTGAGGCGACCTCACAGTGCAATGTGAAAAAAAAAACAACCAACTGGCCGTGGAGAAGAATCTTTTAGACGGTGACTCCACCCTCACTAACATCAGCCCTAGCCTACCAACTGTCTGTTCATAACTGACAAGTGATATAGTGATTTTAACAGCATCCAAGATATACTACCATGGTGATAAACCATGTATTCTCCCAGAAGCTGAATATATGAGGCCAGAGCGGACACAAGGATTGGGTGTATTGATTTGATGGCTTAACATGCCGTAAGAACAGAACTGCTACAGGAACACAAAAGTGCTCTGTAACAGAAAAGGATCTTAAGATACCAAGTTGACTTTTCTGTCAGTTGGGTTTTCACATGAGAATAGCATTCACCCAAACCTGTGTTTTGTTCAGCTTTTGTTTGGCTCTTGTTTATTTACTCACCTTTGCTACTTTTCTGAGAGATGCCCCCTCGGGAATAGACTTGTAGGTGGGCAGCAACTCCTCAGAATAAACTGTAAACATTAAAACATTATTGATCAGAAGATTATTGGGCATGTTCAACACACAGATTTTCAGAAAATTACTCTATTCTTTATACAATTCTGTACAATTCAGCTTAACTTATTTTACTTCATTACCAATGACCTGAACGAATTTCTTATGCTTACATGGCAACAGTTCTGGAGAGTCTTTCCTTCTAACAGACTTTGTTTTGAACCACTTAGTTGTTAGTTATGCATTTACAGGACAGAAAGACTTACTGTACAGTTTGTTTTTATTTAATGATTCCAGTCATAACTTTACAGATGGAAAACGAATCAAGTTGGATTACCACAAAGGAAAGTTAGATGTGTATTTTTTTTAGTTGAATCAGATGTTGCTGTTTTGTTTGGAAAATCACCCACAGCAACGGCTTGTGATAAATGTTCAGTCACCATATTGCTCATAAGGGACTCCATGTAAATACGGACAGACAGACAGACAGACAGACACACACACACACACACACAGCAACGTCACAAACGCTTTTTGGTACTTCGCTATGAGACAAAATGACCCATATTTTACATGGAATACAGGCAGTGGCAAATTAAACCCATGACAACATTCAATAGAAAGACACATATCCTGAATGTTTTTGTCACTTGTGACTGAGATGTACATAACATCACTTCACACGTATAAGGAAAAACAGCGGGCGTGGGTTTTTGAGGTGGCCTCTCGCTTAAGGTGTGGTACGAACGAACACATTTTATGAGTCGAATGTTTTGGCACGTGAAAGAATACGGATTGAGAGCCTTGAGAATGGTGTTGCTGCTTTTATTATATGTGGTCAACATTTACTTAGGCAAATACAATGCTGAGATTCTTGTGCTGTTTATAATCCATTAATTACCACAGAAAACTGCGAAGGTGTCTCAGAGCTCTATGAAAAAAATGGTAAACGTATGACCTCATATGGTTGTTCTTTTTGTTTAGCTGCTCAATCGCTCGACCCCTGAATTCATACTACACACTCCTACAGAAGTCAACAAGATCGATTTGTTTCAATAGTAAACAAAACTGATACATTGGCGACTACTCAAAACGTTACACCAGCAAGGTCGACCAGCACCTCACAAAGGGCTTAACTATTCGCTTTGGATCATTTAAAACATGGCGATTACCCAAGAGACAAGAAAAGTGCATTATAAATCGCCAAAGACCGCCAGTCATGCCAAAGCAAATCGCTATTTTAAACAAGACATGGAGCTGCTGTTAGTCATACACACTATGAAGAAGTGTTCACAGTTATGCTCGCCTTTCTACCCTCTAAATTTCCACAACAATTGCGTACTTTTTCGTGGGACTGCCAAAAGTGAACCTACAACCATGTATTCTGGCGAAAACCCTGGCGAAGTTTAAGCGATGGAAAGTATGACTGACTGGATGTTGTTTGGAAACAACGCCACATACCCCACTTTTATTTCATCAGAAAGGGCGAAGGCTTGAGTGACGGCAAACAATAATGGACTTACCAACATCATCAGACTCCCCTAACTGAATTTCTGTATCTCCCTCCAACTCATCCTCGGAGTCCATCTCAAGAATGTCGTTGTCCCCAGCGTCACTCATATTTTGGACCTGTCAACGAGAAGATGATTGAAACAGCGATGACAAGTTATTAGAAATATGAGTCAACCACTAAGTAGTTCAGCAAAACTCTGTCGTTGACCCATAAAATCCCATTGTTTGTTGTTTGAGATTCTTTTTGGAAAAAATAGATGAATTCTCTATCTCAGTTCGAGCGAAAACTTGTACTGTTACAAGATAGAGTGGGTGGGGTTAGATGAACGTTTTTTGGACCGACTTCTGGCAAACTTCAGCCCTTGACTCCCTCCAGTACACACGAGAATTCTGAATAGTTCCCTTGCAGTCATTTGAAAATTAGTGATATTGCGTTCTAGTCATGTCTTTTCTAAGTTGCTTAGAAGACCGTGAGATATACTACACCAACCGTTCGCTGTATTAAAAGTACACACCGCATTTAACGCTCGAAAGAAAAAAAAAAGGCTGTGTGATGCAGGGTTCGTTTCCGTATGTGTTTCTACCTGTCCCAGGCAATTGCGTGGTAAAAGTTAGTGCGGTATCTCGTTCTCTTTTAGAATAGCTGATCACGAGTTTCGGACTTTGTTGTTGATTTGTGTTAAAGAGGCATATGCTGTCCAGGCGCCTCAGATATCTAATTAATATTGCCACATTTAGACATGGGAGTTAATGGATATGCTTACTTAAAATTACTTTCCCTTAGACACCGGTCTGCAGGGGTGATAGATCCAGTAATATGCAAAATAGAATTCTAAGAACATTTCACTGTAGGCCATTATCTCACTGGATCCTGCTCTGCTGGTTCCTGAAGTAAGGTATGTGCCTTCATTGCATAAGACATAATACGAGAATTACACATTGTTTTCAGGTAGTAAAGAGAAAGACTGCACTTCTCATTTTGTCCTTTTCGGCCAGTTTTGAGTCTGGCACCAGATTTTTTTCATGCATATATGAACGCTCCAAATTAATTTACAGATTTCTAACACGAGACCTTTTCAGGCTTTCAGAGAGAACAGTATGAGGATTTGTTGCTTGTGCACTTTATCTTAGGTGTGGTCTCGTTTCAGTCTGCTTTCACACTTAAATATTTCACTGGGACTCAGGGTATGCGAAAATATGAATTTAAAATAAATGTCTTTCTCATTTCTAATTCTACAGCTGAATTGATTAATTTATATATGTGCTATATATGCTATATATATATATATATATATATATATATATATATATATATATATGTGTGTGTGTGTGTGTGTGTGTGTGTGTGTGTGTGTGTGTGTGTGTGTGTGTATGTATATATATGTATATGTATATGTATATGTACGTATGTATGTATGTATATATGTGTGTGTGTGTGTGTTTTAGCCATTTGTTCATTTTCAAAATAAAAAAACAAATAAATAAGTATACAGACACACACACACACACACATGTATGTACCTACATACAAACATACATACATATGATTATAGGTCCTGCCCATTGCACTCATGGCTTGTGCAATGCAGTGTGGTGGAGCAGCTGCCTCCCAGAGCTCCATGGATGTTTCTAACTTGTTTAAGGCTTCTTATTGAGCCTCTGTATTTTGTACTTATAAAATGCCTGCAGTAAAATGTCTGCATTTATTTTGTTCCTAAGTCATGCATCAAAGGCAAAATGTTTAAGATATAAGAGTCCAGAATCCTATGATAATTGTGTCAGACGTCATATTCTGTAAGAGATTATTTTTTTATACATTGCTGAAATTGTATCTTGACAGATTATAACAGATTTACCCATTCTCTTTTATTGCTACCCTTTCATTTATGAGCATTTTCACTTTAAATCCAACACCCCCCCCCCCCCCCCCCCCCCCCCAACTTCAGCAAAAATACGACGTTGTAACGGAACTATATTAATGGCGTTTTGGGTACTCACACGACATTGTTTCAGGAATGGATACGAGTAACAAACAATGATGTCCTCCAGCTGGTCCAAGCTCAGCTTCAAAAGTGAAGAATGTGGCTAGCCTGCTAACTCGCACATCTTTTGTTTTAATGCAGATATATGATTAACAGTTGAACAAACGTTGTGCACAGTTTTGTAGACTAGACTGGCTGAAATCAAGAACAGTACTTTTCATAGTAGTAAAACATCCGAAAATAAGTAAGCTCGATAGTATGCTCGGTTACAAGTTAGCTATCTTGCTAGCTTGCTAACCGACCGTCTTATACTCTAACATCTTCATCTTATTTGAATGAAAACAGGTAATACAACTTGCTACATAACATTCTGTAGTTTTGTTTAGTGTGCAAACACGTTTAATATTAGCTAGCAAAGAACATTTTCTGAAAGTTGACATGTTCAGTGAGATGGCTAACTTTGTTAGTTGATGAGCTCCATAAGTTACTGAACAGCGTTTATGTTAAGCTAGCCGCGTTGGTGGCTAAGCTAGCTGATTAATGTTTATCACATTTATGCACTAATGTTTTACGGTATTATAGCATGTAACGAAATTATTCACTGAAGCTGTTTAGTAAACTCCAATATGATGGGACCCCAACATATGCAGGGCTTTGGTTAGGCGTAGCTGAATGACAGACAAATTCATTTACAGACTTGAAATACAGAAACATATTTCTCAGAGTTGGTTGATGTGATAAACTATGGTGGGTCCGACAGAATTTAGCACAGAGTTTGCAGTACCAGATGCAGCAGAATTGTGCCAAATATGTGGTCACATATACCTGCCTTTTCATATGTTCTGTGTTCTTTTTTTTGTTTGTTTGTTTTTTTGGGGGGGGGGGGGGGGTGGTCTTGATTTCCTGAAATTATATCAGCATTTGTGCCTAATATATGTGTTAATAGGTCCACACTGTCTCTTTCATTACTTGATTGTTTTTGACGCTCTTTAGACCTTAAGCCTTATTAACAGTAGCATCTCCCTTCAGGCTTCTTGTATTGTGGAGGTCAGGATGAAGATGTTCTCAGTGTCTCATAAGACGGCGTTTGTGGTTGACCACTGCCCCTACATGGCTGAGTCCAGCCGACAGCAGGTGGAGTGTGACATGCTAACAAAGAGCCGTGCACAGGGTGTGATTCCCCTGGCTCCGGTGTCCAAGTCTCTGTGGACGTGTGCTGTGGAGTGCTCCATGGAATACTGTCGGATTCTGTATGATGTTTACCCCACCAGGAAACTGGTGAGTCCCTCTACAAAGGTCTCCTTTTGTGTTTCTGACAATAGACCAAGGACTTAAAGTTACACTCAGGGGGGGATTGCATGCTCTTTTTTTTTTTTTTTGCTACATGTGTGTTGTGTTTATTTTGTTCATGTAGTGAGAAAAAATATCTGCAATTATGCAGACAAAGTTGTACTTTGAGAGCAGTACGGTAGTATGAAGAGAAGACAAGGTGAGAGCCATTCTTACACTAGAATGACTCAGACTTCTGTAAACCTTGATTTAACACACACTGTTCTGGCACTGCGTGTCTTAAGCTGTGCTCTCTGTGCTATCTCTCAGATAAACTACATCGTGAGTGACTCAGAATTCCATATCCTAAACACCTGGAGGCAGGAAGACCAAAGCACTCAAGAGGTACCAAATGCTTCTAGGATAGAATTTTAGTTTGTCACTTTGATGATACTACAGTTGGATTGTTTCGTTTTCTGGTGTATATCTGCAGTAAATTCTCATGAGATCAGAACAAAGATTGATCATTTACTCGTTGATTACTTATCGGCTTGCTTGTCTGTCTGTATTTTGTAGCTCATGTCTGCTCTGGCAGCTGTAGGGCCACCTAATCCACGTGAGGACCCAGAATGCTGCAGTATTCTGCATGGGCTGGTTGCAGCAGTGGAGGCTCTGTGTAAAATCACAGAGTACCAACACGAGGCCCGTACTGCTCTAATGGACACGGCAGACAGAGTGGCCAACAGAGGGCGTATCATCTGCCTCACCAACGCCAAGAGGTAATTCCTCACTTCTCATCCACTCGAACAGAATTTTCAATTTAAAATGTTTATACACTGCAGGGAATGTATGATATTTAACAATGGCGTTCTATGAAGATATTTCAGTCCCTCTTACGTCCCTCATCTCTCTCACTCAGTGACACTCATGTGCGGATGCTGGAGGAATATGTGCTGGAGACAATTCAGGAACAAAACAAACTGGCTGCTGGGTCAGACAGGTCAGTTGTCACATTATATGTCAAATGATATCAGTGTGCTTTTCTGTCTCAGCGAATATTAGTGTTGTCATAGAGATTTGCAGGCTTGAAGTTGTTATATATCTCCATCCTTTGAGGTGTGTGGAGAGATTAATAAACACTATTTCTTTCATTTACCTCATAATTCTTTTCATTACTACGCCCCAGACTCTTAACAGTTACAAGGGTATCCAGTAGAGGATGCTTTAGCAACGAAAGAAACTTGTGAGTCATTATTTATGAGTCTTGGCATGTGTGAAGTGGAGGTATGTTTCCCTGTATATTAGCATGTTATCTGGAATTGTGATTATACATTGAGAAAGAATCATAACGTTTTTCTTGGCAAGTGGACAGCATAAGATTATTCTGAGTTAATGAAGTTCGTGAATTCAGAGGGACAGTATAGATCAAAATTACTAAGATCCTCTACTTTTGCTACTCAACACATTTTAAGTTTTGGCAGAAATGAGCGTTTTAACATTGTCACACTACACACCAGAGATGCCCATAGATTGCACAAAAGGGCAACACAAACCCTCCACTTTACACTGGGGTTTTAGATGCTGAACCAGTAAGAATAGCTGACTCAAACAGGAACTCTACAGATATTTGACAGGACATTGTGGCGTCTGTGTTGTAGGCTGATGCCCATTCAGCAGTGTGAGCTGGTGCTGGTCCATGTTTACCCACAGGGGGATGACACACTGGTTTCAGACCGACCCAAGAAAGAGGTCTGATACACACTCTACTCATACATTTTGATCGTCACATTATTGGTTATCAAAGACTGGTTATCAGATTATTTCTGTTTTCGTTTTTTTAATTCCATAATTCACCCTATTTTCAAATGAACATTGTTGTTGTATTACACTAAGGGTAGTAAGTATTAAAAGTTATTCTACTTTGAAATAATTATTGTCTTAAATGCACCTCTGAAATGGATAGTTTCAGTGTTATATTGTTATTTTGCCCTCCTGGTGTGTTGATGAATATCCATAGTAAATCTATAAGCAGCTGTTATAATGTTGTGAATCTGTGCCAGTGAGGTTTTGTGTTTGTTTCTGTATTGTCAGATTTCCCCTGTACTGAGCAGTGAAGTACACAGTGTTCGTGCTGGCAGACACCTGGCCTCCAAACTCAACGTGTTGGTCCAGCAGCATTTCGACCTGGCCTCCACTACCATCACCAATATCCCCATGAAGGTACAACCTGAGCCTCATCACTCCCCATGCTTCCACCGCCTCTCTCAACCTGCTCTCCCTGCTCACCATCCACCCCCATCGCTCTCTTTAGCTCAGCCTTCCCTGTTAGCTGAACACCAAGTCCCCCCTGTTATAACTGACATCTGCTTGTTGTCCCTCTCTCATTGCTCTGTTGAACCCTGGCTTTTACAGGTCGTGTTTTTCATTTCTGAATTGTTCCTTTATTATTCTTGAACACGCCCCCTCCTCCATCTGACCAGTACTGACTTTTGCCGAGTATACTAATTGGTACT
This sequence comes from Chanos chanos, assembly GCF_902362185.1. Taxonomy (NCBI): domain Eukaryota; kingdom Metazoa; phylum Chordata; class Actinopteri; order Gonorynchiformes; family Chanidae; genus Chanos; species Chanos chanos. Next base: position 16,973,511 of record NC_044495.1, read on the forward strand.
CATGCACTCCTCTGCTCTCTCCTTAAACACAACACCACAGACAGCTTAAACGTCTGCCCCTAGTGTTTTCTTTGGATTGACACAGTCCACCTCTAGTCCCGCTCATTCAAACCCCATATTATATCAGTACAATCATTTTTGTTTGTACATTTGTGTCTTTGTTTGTTTATCAATCCTTAGTTAATACATAGTTTTTATTTCTTTATATGTCCTTTTTCACTTCATTGTCAAAAAGGAAGTTTCACAGCCTGTTTGTTTTCTTACCGTCACATGTTCTTCCTCTCATGCTGTTAAGTTGAATTGATTTGACTTCTGTGTTATCTTAATGTGATCTCACTGTATTGATTTGGACAGAGCTGCTGTTTTCATGCGGTGTTTTTTTGTTTTGCTAGCCCACATTAAATGTGTGTGACCAGGTCAGTACTCTCACACTCTCCCTGCAGAATCTCACATCCTACAGGCTGTGTGCTTCTCTCCTCTCATTCAACACAAGCTGTTTATCTCTGGATGGCACTCCTTTACTGCACTACTGCCTCTGCCAGTACTCCACTACTGTAATCATTATGAAACCATAATACAATCTCAACCCTAAACAACAACACCTGCAGGCATAGTTGTAATGGACATAGACAATAAGGCCTATCATCTTTGCTAAATTATAAACATTTTCTAAATTTGTGTCATTATTTTGGAGAATATCTTATAATAAATGTTCCCGACACTCTTTAGCTGAGATCTAGAATCTCTAGACTACTGAAAGTGGAAGCTCTACATCCAAAGTTGTGTTTCCTCTCTCTTTTCCTTTGTCAGATCAGTGTTGTGTAACATAAAGAAAAGGAGTGAAAAAAAATCTGCAAGAAAAACATAATTGATGAAAAGTTCAGCTGCTAAAGTGCAGCATTGATTTGCAGTATTTTTTTTTGACATTTCTTATTACTGTAGATGGGTGCATGCCTCAAGGGAGAGTGAGCATTTGACCAAATTTGAGTCCTTGGCAGATTGGAATCCTGTTGTAGATCTCTGCGTGGGTTTTATATGCAGATATAATCTTGAATTGAGTTTTGCGAGTAGTTGCAGGAGAAGAATGTGCTAATCTGAGATTATCAACACTGTGCTGGATGAAATTGAAGCACCTCCCAGATCCCAAGCTCCTCCTCCACACTGATGATGTTTCACTCTGTAGAGCTGGCTCCACCCAGCTGTGTGTGTATGTGTGTGTGTGTTGCTGTGCTTTGATCCTGTGTGTTCTGTGGAGTGCAGTCATCTATCTCTCTGTAACTATCTCTTTCTTTCTTTCTCTCTCTCTCTCTCTCTCTCTCTCTCTCTCTCTCTGTGTCTCTCTCTCTCTCATACTGTACTCACTGATCCTAAACAAACTCCAGCTCTATTAATCTGGCCCCTGCTACTGATCTCTGAATGGTGAAGCCAACATGGTGCCAGGTCCCTCCTCCTTGTCTGCATATTCTAGCTATATTTACTGCTTATAAAAATAAAGATGTTGTTTCAGAAGCTATTGTCAGGATATTGATTTATGAGGAGTTAACCTAAACATACTCTCTTAGAGCACTCTTAAGCCCACAGTATTAGCTGTCTGAATCCCACAGTGTTTACATAAGAAGACGACAGAGTGATTAAAATGAATGGTGGTTTATCCAGTGCATTTCAATTCCTCTTCCACAGCTTGAGTCTGTCTTCACTCTCCCTGCTCCCCTAATAGATGTGTTAAGTTGTTTTTGTGGCTCAGCACCTGAGTCGCAGTCTCCAATCCCACTGACCTGCACAGCATATGAGTTGACAGAGAGAAGGATTTGTATGCCGTACAGAGTGGTGGGACATAGCTGTCAGTGCATTTGGACTCTTGATAAAAGTGAAAGTAGCAAAACATCATGAGTGTTAGAGGAGGGGGAGAATCCTCTCTCACGACTTTGTCTCCTCTCTGTCTTTGGACAGGAGGAGCAACACGCCAACACATCAGCCAACTACGACGTAGAGCTCCTTCACCATCGAGACGCTCACATGGAGTTCATCAAAAGCGGTGGGTTCTCTCTCACAGAGAGAGAGAGAGAAAACAGAGCACACACTCTCACTGATGGTGTTTGTTGACTTAGACATGGGTGATGGTTTGTGTTGTGTTGGAGCAGGAGACCTTCATATGGCAGGCAGTACCAGCAGAGACAGTGGTCTGAAGGAAACAGTCACTCTTAAATGGTGCACTCCTCGCACTAACAGTGTGGGTGAGTATCAGAAAACAAAGATAATTATAATGTTCTTCATTTCCACGTGCCAGAAGTGGCCAGGAAGTTGTGGTATTCAGCACATTACCCATCTGAGGTCTGTGCATTGTTAGCATTTCCATTCATTTCAGAGCTGCATTACTGCACGGGTGCGTATCGCATTTCTCCCGTAGACGTCAACAGTCGTCCCTCTTCCTGTCTGACCAATTTCCTGCTAAATGGTGAGTAAATAATGAAACTACATAAAATGTAATTCTCTGGTCGATGCTAAATGTAGCTGACATATTGAAGTTTGATTAACACTCACTCCTAATTAGAGAGAACATCACCACTCTTATCAGTAGGCTATTTCTGGTAATATCATAATTACTCTGTTCCAGCCTCATTTTTCCTCTTACAATCAGACGCTGCATCCTATTAAATCTGCTCTGTGACCATGTCGTAATGGAATAACAGAATATTTTTTTCTGAATAAACTTCACTGACGGCTTTTTCCACGTCATCCTTGTGCACGCAGGCCGCTCTGTACTGCTGGAGCAGCCCCGCAAATCAGGGTCAAAGGTCGTCAGTCACATGCTTAGCAGCCACGGCGGAGAAATCTTTCTGCACGTGCTCAATAGCACCCGGTCCACACTCGAAGACCCGCCCTCTATCAGTGAGGGCTGTGGCGGGCGTGTCACAGATTACCGCATCACCGTAAGAAGCCCCTCCCACACTCACACCTGTCCCACCCATACCTCAAACTTCAGACGGGGATAGATTCAGAACACCTTAGTATGGTAACTGCTGATCAGTCAGATGTGTTCTTCATGGTGTGTCATGGGATATGGCATTACTGGATGAGCTGTGGTTACCTGTTGAATATCTTACAGTAACTACAGCAGTTTCAAAGCAGTTTGAATAAATTATGCTCTTAAATTATCATGAGTTCAAGCTCTCCAGCTCTTCAATCTGACTGCACTGCATAGTATCACAAGCCTTGTGTGGAAAACCTTGCAGTTACACTCTAATCTTTGACTCCCATTTGAACTTCAGGGGAACATTAGAGCTGCACGATACCGTGAAAATATGCAATATGCTATATTGTTTTATTGATGCTGTGAAAGCAATGCGTGATGTGGCAAAACAAATATTAGTGTATAATTTCAGTACGTGTCTGATTGTACGTGCTGCACGTGTAGACCCTTAGACAGATTGTGTCTCCCATTAGACGAATTATGTCTCCTGTTATGCTTGGTTGTTTTTTTAAGTGATGATGCAAATTGGTTGTGTCCCTCCTGGCCACGTTTTGCTTAAAACTTGTGTTTTTGCATGCACTTGTGTCTTTTCTAACTGAGGTATTTCCACATAATGGATGCATTTCCTCTTTTTGGTGCCACATCTGCTGCTGCTCCACTTTCAGTCTCAGTTGTTGGTATGCAACTGTTTTATGTGGTTTGTGTGTCTCTTTGCAGTGCTCTGCCTCTCTGCTTGTTCCGCTTTAACTGTGTCAGCGGGCACACGGTCTACATGCTGTGTACTCGTGTGTGGGTAATGCCCACGTGATCTACACTCTGTGTACTTGTGTATGGGTAATGGGTATGTGGTCTACACGCTGTAGATTTGTGTGTGGGTAATGCTGGAGTAGGGCTGTACCTCTGCTCTGTGTCTCTCCAATCAGTCACCGCCTTTTGCGATGTGTTTATAGTGGAAATTTCTATCATGATAATGATAAAAATACCATACATGGTGCCGCCCTACAGTGAATAGATGAAGGCAGTCGGCTTGAGGTAGATGCCAATCGGCCAGTTTTTTATTATTATTATTATTATTATTATTATTATTATCATCAATAATAATAATAGTACAAGTTTATTTAGAGCCCAATATCACTATTTATAGTCTCAAAGGGCTTTACATTTCCATAACAAAGTAAAATCAAAGTGGTATTATCCATAAGTTAAAGAAAATAAATAAGTCTTTAGTCTGTTTTTAGAGGTATGAAGGGAGTCTAATTTCTGTAGGTAGACTATTCCAGAGGAAAGGAGAGTGGTAGGAAAAGGCTCGGTAGCCAGCGGACTTCTTTCTAACTCTTTGAATGACTAATAGCCCAGAATCTTGAGAGCGCAGGGTGCGATGGGGATTATAGGGTGTAATTAAGTCAGATATGTGGGCTGGTGCAAGCCCATGTAGAATTTTATATGTTAAGAGGACCTTAAAATCTGCCCTTGCATGAATTGTGAGCCAATGAAGGGAAGCCAGGACAGGTGTAATGTGATCAAACTTCCTTGTTCTGGTCAGGATTCTGGCAGCAGCATTCTGGACCAGCTGAAGACTTTTGGTAATAGAGGCAGGCAGGCCGGCCAGAGTACAGAACATTGCAGTAATCAAGGCGAGACACAACACATGCGTGAACCATGGTTTCTGCATTAGCCATACTTAGAAAGGGCCTAATTTTAGTGAAATTACGGAGGTGACAAGACAGTTTTGGTTGCGCTGGGTTTTTTTTGTGCATTACGAGTTGTCTTTGTGAAGTTGGTTGTTTAAGGTTTGCTTCTCTCTCTTTTTTTCCCTTTTGTTCTGTGACAGGATTTTGGCGAGTTTATGCGGGAGAACCGCCTGACCCCTTTCCCAGCATCCTCGGCTCCAGATTCCACAGGCCGGGCACCGTTTGAGCGGGCAAAAGCTCAGCTTGAGCGTCACACAAGATATTGGCCGATGATCATCTCCCAAACCACAATCTTCAACATGCAGGCGGTCAGGGCACTAATGATCTGTACTCTCCTCATCAGTTTCCTTAATATTTAGACTCTACGTCAAGTTTAGAATACATTGTTGTTCTCTGAAATAACATGTCGTGTTTGTGCACATGTGTGTTTTGGCTTCCCAGGTGGTTCCTCTGGCTAATCTCATAGTGAAAGAGACTCTGACAGAGGATGATGTTCTGACCTGTCAGAAAACTGTATATAACCTGGTGGACATGGAGAGAAAGAATGACCCACTGCCCATCTCCACTGTGGGCTCCAGAGGGAAAGGCCCCAAGAGGTGAGTGTGTGTGTGTGTGTCTAGCTGTGTGTAGTCCCGTAATTAATGCCAGGATCTGATTTTGCGTATATGTAATTGTATTGTGTTTGCGAACTTCATACATATGTGTTATGTGGATATTTATATGTGTATGTGTAGAGATGAACAGTACAGGATCATGTGGAATGAGTTGGAGACCTTGGTGAAGAATCACATCGGAAGCAGCGATAGACACCAGCGTGTGCTCGACTGCATCGTCGCCTGTCGCAGCAAACCCCCCGAGGAGGAGGACAGGAAGAAACGAGGCAGGAAGAGAGAGGACAAAGAGGACAAGGCTGAGAGGAATGGCAAAGACACAGAGGAGAAGGGATGGGCTCAGGACTCGGAGAGGTCAGAATCCTCCGTAGTCATGTGCGGAGAGAAATGTCCTATTGTTAATCAGCGACTGTATTTTTGTCAGTTTTCATAGAAAGAACATTCGCTTTGTATAAAGTAGGTCAAAGTCTGCGGATTGTTTGCACGCTGTTGTTCTCCTAGACTGAGGAGTGGGCTGGAGCGTGACAGAGAAGAGCAGACAGAGGCAGAGGTGATTAAAGACTCCCCTGATTCTCCAGAGCCACTCAATAAGAAACCACGCCTGGCTACAGAAGAACTGCAGCCTCCTGAAAAATCAAAAGGTACAAGAAATTCTTACTGGTATGCAGTATGCACAATACCAGTAGCTCTTATTTTTCCATCATTTAAGCTGACGAAGGGAACCTCACTTAGCAAATCAGCACTCGGTACTCAGGCCGATAGGCTGTTAGTACTAATCCTGCCATCCGCCCACAAAAGGAAAGACCAAAGGAATTTAGATAAGGCCATGCCTCAGCCTTGTGTCCATTCATTTTCTAGGACCTGTCTCTTTGCTTACCATGTGGACCAACAGAATCACTGCAGCCAACTCCAGAAAGCACCAGGAGTTTGCTGGGAGGATCAACTCTGTCAACAGCAAGGCAGAGCTCTACCAGCATCTTAAAGATGAGAACGGGTATATGTGTGTGTGGGCGTGTGTGTCTATGTGTGTGTTTAACCCAGGGTAATGAGGAACATGTCATATGAAGAATTCAAGATATTCAAAGCACTGCCAGTCTATGTTTTAATATAACTATGACAGGCTATTGCGGAAGTCCTAAAATTACCCTGGATGACAGTAAATGATCAACAGTTCTTAGGGATGGATTATGTCATCTTTGATCTTGGTAATGAAAGTATGAAGTAGTTATGTGTGTGCTTTTGTTTTAAATAGGATGGATGTACATGAGAATGGGAAGGCAAGCAGATGATTGGATTGGCAACCTTTTGCGGAATATCTGGCCTAGGATGCAGTACCACTAGAAGGGAGGTTTTTTTTTAACGTCTTACAGGATCTGATATGACACCTGAATGAAATGTGCCAGGACAGTATCAGTCTGATGCAGGGCAGTCTGATGCCCAGGCAGACAGACAGACAGACAGACAGAGGACACCACAGCCCTGAGAGGATTTTCTAAAAGGTGTCTGCTTTTTACTCGTGTGTTTGCACCAATAAACTGAAATATTCTGAAAAAGAATAAAGGAAGTGGGGTATTGGTTCTCTGTTCTGGCCTCTGTTCTCTTTGTGTGAGTTTGTGTCTCTGTGTTGAGGAGGACCTTGTTTTGACGCTGTGCCAACAAGGTAAGGAAAATGAATGTTTGGCCCATTACTTTTCAGGGTTTTACATTGTTTGTTCATTACGTAGATTTAGTGTGGCATTAGGGATATATTTTAGTAGATCATTTCATATGTAGACTTAACTAGGACTGAATGAGATGCATAAATCAATGTGGTATCCACATCTTTTGAGTAATATATTCTGGAATGATGGAATGAAAAGAGATGTAAGTACAAATGCAAATCCCTTTCCTCCAGCTCAAATGAAATGATTAGCTGTGGGACAGCGGTGTTTGCTTTGTGCCACATGGGTTTTTCCGCTCCAGTGACAGGTCCATAAAAAGTAATTACAGTTAAGACACCTCTTTAACCACATTCTGACCTCTGTGTTCAAACAAAAGATGTGAAGGTGTATATCTGCATGAAGCATTGGGAAAATACCTAATTTACACAGAACTGTGTACATCAGGGATCATGATATTACAGTCATTCAAAAAAAATGTACAGAATTGTTTGATAGTTTAAGATGTTTGCATGTAAAGCAAATATAATTCCTCTTTCTTGTCTCAGTGGTCTGTTTACTTATGTCAGTTTCCATGAAACATTGTTCCAGCCAGCAGTGGCTGAGGTAAGTTAATGGTTTGACTGGAGACTTGTGAAGAGGGGATTGGAAGTTTTGAGGACAGCAATATGGCTGCATTTGTTCACTTTTTCATCATTCATCAAATCACTTTGCTCTGAGGTAAGGTTTTCTGGGGTTCTGTGAGTGTTTGTTGCTGGTCTTGGGAGGGGGTGAGATTTAACCAGAGCTGAAGAGGCTGTGGGGGTAGCTCCCTCTGGAACAGTGGAGGTTTTCTTGCCCTCAAAGCTCTCGCGTCAATTGTATGAAAACCCTCTGATGGCCATAGTGTACATCTACGCAGACTGACACAACCTTTACAAAACTGTATCATGGTCATCAAAAGGGCAATAAAGAGGAAGACACAGCAGACTGCTAGCAGTGTAATTAACATTCTGGCTACCCATTGAGAGCTATCTGACTGTGGCCTGGTGCCTGCCGTAACACTAGTGGGCTCTGGTGTCTGGTTTGTGGTAGTGTCTGGATGGCAGTCATCTCTAATGCTTATCTGTCCCACTTCACTAATAGGGAACTCTGGGAGCATTGCCTGGCTGAAAGCACGTGTAGGCTGGCCATCAGATGTGCTTATTGCCAGCCACATGCTCTGAATCGGTTCAATTGGACAGGTCCCTCCAGGTTTGTTCCTTTCTCGGCACAAAGTGAAGTTGTATCAGGTCAGTACAGTAGATCCAGGCTCCAGGGAGATAATAGAAAGGTGGTGCCCACTGGAATCATTGAAGTAATGTGCTAACTTCTCCAGCAGGAGTTCTAGCCTTTGCCGATGACATAGGAAGGAGTAAAGGCTGTGTTTGGCCACCATGCTAAAGGCATAGCAGGGCTGCTTGGAACCATGCTGAAGCTCCAGAGAGACAGGGAGTTGGGTGGAGAGGCCCTCACTGTCCTCCGCCACCAGGAACAGAAGCTGAGGAGAAAAGTTAAGATCCACTTCTAGTGGGATTCCATGTAGATGAAGTCCATCTAGCATGAGCCAAGATTCCACAGGGAGAGGGGGCCCATCAATGAAGATTAGCTTCAGAAACAGTGAATCTGCATCTCCGTCTTCAGGGTCCAGGAATGTTCCAGATGGGATGGAGTAGTTGAAAGGGAACCCAACAGTTGCCAGAAGAACTGGAATGGTTTCCATTATAGTTGGTGGACTATTAGAAGGTTCTGAAGCATGAAGAAAATATACATGAAGAAAGGTGCTACAGCACAAACAAATATTACCGAAGTGAACAACAGTATAATAAAATTATTAAGAATGTTTCAGTACAGGCAACTATTAGTTCTCTGACCTGCAGAAGTAGTAGAGGACATGATATGTGCTGCAGATGTGCTAAGAGTCAAAGATGCTGACAAGCTTGATATTAAATTTACAGTCTTGACAACAGCTGATGAATACATGAGGTCTTCATCCTCAATCCACCTGGTCAGTAGAACTGGCGCAGAGGTCAGTACATCATTGGGATGTAGAGCAGAGAATGCTTCATCTGTACCTGGGACACTGTTAGAGAGGTTTATAATATTGCACAGCAATTGTGAATGGGAAGCAGATGTACTACTCTTAGCAAAGGCTGTGTATGGGTACAATGTAGAAGGGGTTCCCATTGATTCCAACACAACAAATGGTCCAAAACTTCCCACACTTTCTGATAACTGGACAACTGAAATAGTTGTTGAAGTCTCTGGGGTTGAGAGTTCCCCATTTACAGAGATAATTGTTGTGAAGGTGAAACTTCCAATTATTGCTGGTGCTATAAAAGAGAAAAAACTGGATGAGAGTGATTGTCCGGTGAGAGCTGCATTGGGCTGATCATTGGTCAAAAAAGATATCTGTTCTGTTAACTTGAAATCACTGAACTCAGAGAAAAATTCATGATAGTCCAGAACACTTGTGGGCTTCATTAGAATGGAATACTCTGAAGCATATGTAGAGTTTGAAAGACACAATGTTTGGCTACATCTGCTTTTCATCTCTGCTTGAGCTGCAGAGGTGATGTACGTAGGGTGGGAGAATTGGGAACTCTGTCTCCATTGACTGGATGATTTAAACTCATTCTCCCTGTCTGTAGAAGTATCAGAATAATCAAGTTCGCTCTCAAGAATGTTTGTTAGGTAATATGATGTTGTGAGCTCTGGAACATCAGTTGATGTTTCAGTGAGTGAATTTTGGTCAAATCTCGTAGAAGTTACAGAGAGAGTTGTTCTCAAAATAGTCTGGAGAACTGTACTGAAAATGTTTGTTTTGGCTGGGACAATCTGGCCACTCAGATCCACTGCTGTCTCTGGGTCTGAATGTTGAAATGATTCAGAATTTGTGCTGAAGGCAGTCTTTGTTTTCAAAATTGTTTGTAAACCGAGTTTGGCTGTGCTCTCGGTGAATAAAGATGTCTTGGTTTTGGGAATGAACATGGTTTTTGTGACATGATGGGAAAGTGACTCCAAGCTGAACACATTTGTGTTTGGAGGAGAGTACGAGTTCAGTTGGACAACAGGTGTATAGGATGAGAGCATTTCTGACCCCAAACCTGAGGTAATAACATTGTCTAAACTTGTAGATAACGTTAGATCATCACCAGTAGACAATCCCTGCTCAAATGATAGATCTACAACTGAGATGGCCTGTGCAGTTTGTGGTATTGCTGTCAAAAGGTGCTCCAGAATAAAGTGGTGAGTTCTGCCTGGTTCCTTCCAGAAATATGCCGTTAGTGTTGTCTTCACCAGGTCAAATGGTAGAGCAGTGGTCACTGATCTCTCCTCTATGGTGTTTCTGCTGGATTGATGGTCATTAAGAGGACTAAAGGTCTCTTCCCATTTGTCCAAACATGCATGTCCTGTGTGAAACACATGACATTCTTTGTCAAGTTAAGTATATCCTAAGACTTACTAAACAAACTTACACTTAGAAGCAGTCATATTATTTAAGGCAGTTTACCTGTTTTGAATTTTAATAGTTTATGGGCAGACGAAGAAAGAAAGGAAAAAGTACTTTTGATAAAACAATTTCAAATCCAATCTGAGTATGTTACTTTCAAAACCTGTAAACCTTACTCTCTCACTGTCACCAGTAAATATGAACACGCACCCATTTTTAAATGTGGACATTTCAAGTAGATATGACCAGGGTTAACTGAGATAGCTATGGAACTGCTGTGGTTTCCTTCGACTTTCCATGTAAATTTAGTTTAGCCAAATTACTCATCCATTTCAATGTATTTTATGACACATTTAAATGTGTTTTGAGACATTCTCTTGAAACAGTGCTATTAAATTAGGAGATGACTCACCAGCTAATTCATTTGATAACTGAGTTTGTTCTCTGAGTACAGGAAATGTGATACCTGGCCAGAGGAGAGATGATCCCACATCTACAGACTGCTGTACCACGGTCAGTCTACCATCCCTGTGATGGTCAGACTGCATGAACGTGCTTGAATGAGTCCTTTGATCCTTGCTGGTCTCTAAAACAACTGCAGGATAATCAAGTGAGGCCCCTGAAGTCTCTGCAAATAAATCAGTATTAATCATTTGAATTTCTGTATATGCAGTCTGTGATGTAAAGTGAAGTCCAGAGGTTGGAAATAGACAATGGAGCTCTGGTATCTCTGATGACACTGAAGAGGAAACAGACTGTGGCTTTTTTGTTTCTGGGAACATGATGGCCAAGCCCAAACTGACCTCTGAGTTCTCTGATATTTCAGTAGAGACCGCAGAATAAGGCATGTGTGCCCCAAGCCCCTCTGTGGGGGAGGGGGACATCGCTAGAAACTTAGTGGTCTCTACTGTTTGTGCTTCGAAAAACAAGTGACCACTTATGGTGCCTTGTTGCGCAGCTGATGATGGCAGGTTGAGTTCTGATGGCTTTAATGATACTCCATGGAAACTGAAATTTATTGCAGGGATGCCTGTTGAAGGTAGTGATACTGATGGAGGTTCAGCACCTCCTTCTTCAAATTGCTGTGTAGAGGAATTTAATAGAGGGGATGTTGGTGATATTATAGTTCCCATGTTAAGATGTGCAATGTATGCAGACTGTATATATTTTGTTTCTAGTGTTATGTCAGCATACTCTGAGGTTTCCTCACTGTGTGTTGAAAAATCCCACCTCCATGGAGCACTGGTGTGAGTGCTTAAAGACACAGTTTCTGACTGCCCTCCGCTGTATTCCCACTGAAAATATAAAAGTTGGTATGAAGGTTGTAAAATAGAGAACTGATCCCTAAACTCAGAGCGTGGTATCACTGTATTAGACTGTATAGGTCCTGTGTCTATTTGAAGAGATGTTGTTTCTTGGTGTAAGGAAGCTGCTCTCTCTCCTGATAAACAAAGAATGCTTGAAGATGAGACGAAGGCTGACCAGCCACTCGGATTGACATTTATGCCTTTTGTTCCCACGCCTGAGAAATCAACCCCCCTACTAGCTATTCCTGAAAATGTCAACTGCTCTTGAGAAGTTGTGGTAGAAAAAATGACAGAAACTGGTGTAGATAAAGGGCTCCAATGACCACTTGTGTAGTTTGAGTTCTCTGGCATTTTGGTCTCATTTTCATAAAGAGAGACAGATCTTACTTTAAACTGGTCTGCCCTTATGGCAGTCAAAAGTGGTGATGGGGTGGTGGCCGGCGACAGTGGGAATGGCAACATAGATAAGGGTTTTGTGGAATGTAAACTGTACTCTGATGTAGAGAAGAGACTTGTATCTAAGCATCTAAATTCCACTATGCATTTCAAGCTTGTTTTCCAGTGTGTAAGTATTGTATTTATCACTGTTGGGGCCAGAGTCATAAAGGAATTTGGGGTTGGTAACTTTGTAGATTGCAGTTTGTTTGGAGGATCTCGTGTTGGGACATGTGTGGACTCATCATGAAGGTGTATGTAAGTGGTTTCCCACTCCTGTGAGTAAATGTAAGGCCGAACTCTTATCACTTCAACTTGAGATGAGGCCGTTGACATGTGGAGTCCTGTCACCCGTGTTGGAGGCTGGGGGATGAGGGCTGGTGCGGGAGTATGGTGGAGTTCCCAGGGGCTCCTTCTTGTCTGGAATGCCTCCCCTTTGCAGAGAACTCTCCATCCCAGAACAGGCATCCCCAATAGAGACGCCAGCTGCCCAGAGGTGGTGCCGTACTTTAGAGTCTGAGACAGATGGAAGATTTGGTTCTCATCTCCACAGCCAACAAGCCAAAACAGCTCCACCGCCACTTGTCCCTTCTCAGCTCCAGTGCTATGGTCTGAATCTCCTTGGGCCCAGATGGTAATGTTTTCTCTTTGTAAGGCTGACTGGCACCTATAAGCAAGGAGTCTGACTGAGACAGGTGGTCGGCGTAGGTAGTCTGCCAGAGTCTGGACCAGCTGCACACGATTCTCAGCCCCTGTTTTGAAAGGATCTCCCTGCAATACCAGGTCAGCCCGACTCATGGCACCTCCTGGAGGACATGTTGAGCCAGTTCTGTTGAAACCAAAAGAGAGGATGTTTTTAAATGAATTATGAATTATGATTTTATAGACCACCTTTAATCTGTTTGTGAACTTAATGTAAAGAGCAACAAAAAATAATATTTTCTGTACTTTGTGTTAATATGTTAAAGTGTAATCTACATACTAATTACTAAATCCCTAACATCCAAGAACTCCTCATAACAGTTTTATATTACCTAAAGGGTTATTATATGTTATTCTTCATTAGGAGACTGCATGTATTTTTCGGTGTTTTGTGACAAAGAATTCCATGTAACAAATTTTCATTTCTGAAACACGTATAACTTCATAAAGTAAAACTAAGCTCAAATTCAGCCTCTAAGTGTTCTCACCCTTGTATTTTGGACACAAGGTTGAATATTGCAACACTGGATTTCAGATAAACATTGTGAATGAGGCAGAATTTCCTTACCCCTTGTATGTGGTTGACTCAACCTCAGACTGACTGCCATCCTTTTCTCTATATGCGTCAGAGAGAACACGGACACTGATTTGACCTACAGGGCATGTCCCTCTTATTGTCACTGTGAGAGTGTAGTGTCCGCTCTCCTCTCTTAATGCCAGTCCAGAAAGTGTGCCGGTCTGATGTCTGATCGCTACCCAGGGGGGCAAAGTTCCCTCACCATCAGTACTGAGCACCTAATAATTAAAATAATTTGCCGATACATTCCATGTTGTTGCATAGCAGTAGTATACTTTCTCATATGCTATTGTAGAGTAAATCATCATTAAATATGTCTTCATTGAATAATGTGAAATCGCACAAAAAATTAAGGGTTTTGTGGAGAAAGGTGCAATACTATCTGTATTTAAAGAGACCTCTTTGGTATATGCATGTTATGATGACTGGCCAGACCTTTGCTAATGTTTACACATTAAACACTGAACACAGTGATAAGTTTATGGGAAGAGTAACAAGACTTACCTGGTACTGTGTAGCAGCTGTACCTCTCAGAGGGAGGCGAAGGTGAAAGGTCACTCCCGTGAGGATAGTAAAGTGGGTGAGGAAGCTGTGCTGCTGCTCTGGTGGAGAACAGGGTTGTTCTGGCTTTACCCAAACTGAGGAGTGTAGGACACACCCCAGCAGAAGCAGGAAGAGGAGAAGGAAGGTGAGGAAGAGTGTGGAGAGGACCTTAAAAGGCATGAGACTTCACGCTGGACAACCTTAAACCCATTCACCTTAAACCCATTCACCACCTCTTCATCTGTACAAATACCCTAAACCTCCAGATTCACGCTGCATGGGGCTAAGATAGCCAACACATCCCTTTGAATCCTACTACACCTACATCTCTATGCTGATCATCTACTGAAGACTGCTGGCAGAAAAATGAGTATTTTAGCAAAAAGGAGTACTTTCCTCCTTTAGAAACGGGTAATCCTTACTATGGTAGAGTAGACACATGAGACAGATAGCAGAGGAGACTGAGAAGACTGATCACTGAAGTATTTCTTCTGCCAGTGTCTGGCTCTCCTCCTTACAGAGTATCTCATTACCTGTCTCTTGGGGTTGCTAGGAGACCTGGAATCCTAGCTGAAAGCAGGAAAGAGGGTAAAACATTAACATGGCCGAGGCTGGGCAATCACTCACCTTCAAGTTAACAGCTTTTAAGGTTACGGAGCCAAGTAAAAAATGGGCATGAAGTCAAAAATTGCTCTTGTGTAATCAATAGTCAGCTTTTTGTTGAAGTAGATGAGCTGACCTATCTACCCGGTCTTTCACTGATAAATTCGACGGCAAATAGATGGTTGCCATTTTTCTTTCTCTTTCTCTCTGTCTCCCTCTCTCTCCCTCTCGCACACACACAAGCATACACATACACACAGTATTGGAGAAAAAACAAACTACACAGAGTCATTATCACTGTTCTAAATTTATTTTGTATTTTACAATGTTACAGCAACTTTTATAATGATGCCATAAATATGGTTAAGGTTCATCATGAACATAGAACATACTAATGCATCTTTGCTACCTTCACTGCCTCCATGTATTAGACACTCACAGGACAGGGTAATGCACTTTAAATGTACAAAATTATATGGGGGGGGGGGGGGGGCACTCCTCTGCAGTTTATTGTTATTTTGGTAAGGAGATGTAGTCCACACTTGGCGATATTTGACAAACATGTTTGGCTCATGTAAAAACCACTAATTGTTAATGGTCAAGTTTGTTCCTAAAATCAAGGGATAATTAAGACCAGTAAGTGAACCTCCTTAGTGAAAACTGTAAATGAATATTTAAATATATATACATATATATCAAGAGCATTACACACCTCTGCCTACTGCATGGCGCCCATCTGCATCTGCAGCTGAATTGAGGTTCTCGCACATGCAGAGTCATGCCATCAAGAGAGGGAAGCAACAAATCCCCCCTCCTCCTCCCATGTACCTTTACTGACATAATTATACAGTCTGCAACTGTGACATTCAATACT
The DNA here is from genome assembly GCF_902362185.1 of Chanos chanos. Taxonomy (NCBI): domain Eukaryota; kingdom Metazoa; phylum Chordata; class Actinopteri; order Gonorynchiformes; family Chanidae; genus Chanos; species Chanos chanos. Next base: position 16,988,955 of record NC_044495.1, read on the forward strand.
GGACATTAAACCAATGAACATTCCTTAGGGGATAGTTCAAATTACTAAACGCTATCACCCCATCGGGGGAATTCTCCTGGATCAGATCTATGGTGTGTGGACTCCGACTGTCCTTCAGGTAACGCTTTGTTGTTAACACAAGGGTGCATAGTCTCAAGTGCAGCTCTGAGGTGCCAAGAGGAGCACAGTAGAACACATACACGCGCACACACACACATACACACACACGCACTTATACTCTGTCAGTTTGTCTACACAGGGATAACACCATCAGTGCATGCAGCTCAGCTAACGCAAAAAAACAAAAAAAAAGTTAATTCATGTTAGCCATTTTAACATTTTTTGAATGGATAGCATTGTGCATTCTTTTGACATCATTAAAAATTACTAAGTAGTGATATGTATAGGTTATTTACACATTGTTCTCAGTAAGGCATGCGTATTATCTCCTCTGTAATGAAGACTGTATCTCCATGCGATGCAACACCCAGGGACAGCCATGTAAGCCAGGGTTCAATTTGATGAGGCACTAAAACATTTACTTTAAATGAAAAAAAAAAAACCCTCTCTTCTGCAGGAGTCTGAAACAGTTCAAATGTGAGGAAAAACAGCTGAAGCAAATGAGCTCAATGTATTATTGACTTTAACCAAAGCATGCAAACATTATGGGACAATGGCCCCAGTGAATTTCACTACTGTAAAACGTGTCTATAAAGAAGTCAAATCATAGGTGAAATAATGAAAAATGTTAGAACTGAACAATATCCTTCAGCTGGTTGTAACTTGCATGCTTTGTTTGGTTGCTGCAGTCCAAAGGACAACTAGAGTACAACCACTTAAAGGATGAGGAAACTGCATTAGGGCATATAAACATTTCTCCTGTTCACAATACATTCTCAACAAAATGTCCCAACACTTAAATAGTGTCTTCAAGCATATTTTTAGTCCAGAGGATAGCATACCAGCATACCTTGGCCCTTGCAATAATAGTGATCATTGCCATTTCCAGCACAGACAATGGACAGTCTGAAAATGCTACATTCTTTAAACATCATTTAAAGAGTTGTTGCTAACTGTCATATTTGTCCAATATACTTTGGTTTTCTTTTAACAAATATGTTTAGAAAATAAAATCAATTCTTTGTCCAGTAAACCAATGAACAATCTGTCTTGAAATGTAATAAAATAAATGTATGGACATGATTTTAATAAAATAAAGACACAATACATGAGACTCCATATTAAAAGCAGTAGTGGAGCCAGTGTGTTAGTAGGTAAAAAAGGTTAAAATTATGAATAGGCTATGCATAAAATAATGTTGAACTGCAAAAATAACACTGAATTACTGCAAAGAGAAACAAACACAAATAGAAAGTGAGTTAGAAGTGTTGTTATTTAGCATAGTTTAGAGTATAATGCTATAACCACACCCCCACCCAAAGTAACAGGGTCCCCATTGACTGGATATGTATTATTGTATGTTGCTGCATAACAGAGTAAAGGGGACCGTCAACTGCACTGACACAGCTGTGACCAGCTCCTGAACCTAGCATCTCTTGACTAGCTGAGCTATTTTAGCTCAAGTCCTTCATCTTAAATGATTGAGAATGAGGGATAGCTGCTAGAAAGGTCACTGTGACAGTGAACTGCTACAGGTAAACTCTCTCTCTCTCTCTCTCTCTCTCTCTCTCTCTCTCCATCAGTGGCTTACAAAAATATAAGGCAAATTTAAATAACAATGTGAGTGGATTATGATGACTTTTGTACAAACAGATTTTGAGGGCATCCAGTTGTATCAGTTAAGGTTTACAAAGACTACCCCAAGTTATGGTAATCAATTACAGGATGGATGAATGCAATATATCTGTGTTACCGCTGTGTGTTAATATGTTATCTGATGAGCCATCAACAGTAATATTACAATAGCAAGAATCTGTATTTGCGTTTTTCTGTTGACATAAGAGCAGAAAGCTAAATGGAGTGTTTAAAGGGTCTGACTGTACCTTTCCCATGTGAGTTAAATTCCAAATCTAATATTTTGGCCAATAAAGTGCAAACTACAACAAGGCTTCGCTCTACTGTTTAGAGTATGGTAGATTAAAACTCTTTCCAGCATCCAGCAATCTAATAACAAATCTGTCAACCAGACCTACAATTACTTATCATTCTGAACATTCTTTCAAACCACCATATTATATTCTAGGAGAAACAGAGGGGTAAGAGAGCGCAGCAGAGAAACTGGAACAGATCCTTTGCCTTACATCTATTTCCTGCGTAGTCTCAGGGTCAATACAAATAGAATATGGCACACTGGGCCAGAATTCAGCACACCCTATAGATCTTCTGCTAGAAGATCAGATGAGCTCAGACAAACAGGGGTCCAGTGTAAGTCAGTTCAAGTGGGTCCACTCCAGTTATAGCAGATCCCAGGCAAATTGATCAAGTGTAGATCAGACCAGCAAGGAAACAGCATGAAATCCCACTGATGGATCCAAGAGTAACCAGGCCTAAGCCAGATGAAGAACACGCTCTTTGGAAACTTTGGATCCCTTTTGGGTGGATCTAGAGCTGGGTCCTCCAGTAAAACACCATAAGTTGAGAGTCATTCGGGCTATCTGGCTGGCTTTAGATGTTGGGTGGTTGTCAGTGGGTTAAATCAGACATAGATACCATCAGGGTTGAAGCTCGAGCTGATGGGACTCTGGAGGGTACGAAGGTCATTTGGAAGAGGACGAGAAGATCCCAAACGCTTCAGAGAACCAGACTGCAGCTCTGTATCTGCACACAGATAACAAATATGTACGTGTTTTTCCATTAATAACAGGAGGTACACAAAGTAATGGAGATGCCTCACATAAAAAGGTTTTGAAGCATCTACAATGCTTGCATCCATTATCCAACCTCTTGCATAACGAATAGTATAGTAGCACAAAAAGCTCTAAAACAGTTTGAAAGAAGACTACATTGAATAACTAACTTTGGTCAACCTATGTGATTAAATTATTGTTTTTGATAAATACACTATATTTTACCAATGAATGTTTATATTATACCAACAGCATGTTGAACAAAAAGTTAACCATGTCCAATGATGTGTTTTCATTTTGATATTAAAGAAAAAAGATTAAAATGTAAAAATCATTCAGGGACTGGGCACGCCACATCAAATTAATTATATTTTTTTCAACACCTCAGTGTTTGGGCTTTTGGCTCAAATAACTGTCCTCTCATTAAACTGAAATACAATTTTTGCATGGCATGTAATGCAACTGTGTAAGACATTAATTAGTATAACACCACTTCAGGGAGGATGCTGATGAGTGAGTTTTTCAGAATGTCTTGGACTTCTGGGTAGAGTATGAGGTCTCAGTATCTGCTCTTAGTGCTAATAAAGATCCTAACAGTCAGCATTTGCTGTCCTGCACCAGGTTGTACTTTTAGCCTGTAACTGTTGAGTCAATATGTTCATATACTCCTCCACAAGGGGTCAGGAGTTAGTTTGCCATTAAAGTCCAGACTGGCAGAGATCTGGCCATGTTAGAGCCAACTAATCTGTTATGCTAGCTTTGGAATCCAAAGTTTTTTCTGTAATCTTCTGTTCAGACATAAAAGAAAAATAAGCTGTAAAAGCATTATGAATGGTTCTATTTTAAACAGCAATCATGGAGGCCCACTGGCATCACACTTTTAACATTAACTTATCATCACAGGTGTGTCAGTGAAGAACAATCATTCAGATAACCCGTAGCAGCCTCTGAGTAGAGACACGGATACTTACAGATATATCATGCAGGTACGTGTGCGTGTGCGTGTGTGTGTGTGTGTGTGTGTGTGTGTGTGTGTCTGTGTACCTGCAGCAGTCTCTTCCCCAGAAGGTTCTGCTGGTAAGACAGTCACTTTTGTTCCAGTCTGCTGGATGAACTGCTGAAGATTCACCTGTCTCAGCTCCTTGGTCAATTGTTCCAGTTCCTGCTCTTTCTCCTGTCAATAAATCAACAAATCAACCATTCAGTCATTCAATTCAGTCATCCAGGTCACCCATTATCAAACTCCAGACAGACCAATGTAAGAGATTTTGTGACAGATAAGAAGGTAGGCCCTCAAAAGTTGGTGGCAATCTAACATTTTTATTTCTCAAAATACTGAGGCCAAATTCTTGGCATTTTATTATTCAATTACCTAGATAAGATCCATTCAAAACGATACCCCCTACAGTTACTTAAGTAGACAAATTCTTGCTGTGCTTTGTCTGCATAGTCCTCAGTGTGCTGCAGTCTAGCCAAGCTTCATCCTCTTACTACACTCAGACATTCAGCCCTGGCTAGCAGAGCTGTATTACATAACAAAGCCTATTACTGGCCAGGAAAATCACTGTGCAGCCTAAACTAGCACACAGCATCCAGGTCCACTCATTTCTGATACAGGAATATGTGCTTTTATCATATAATTTGACTAAACATTAAATTAGACAAAACTGTTTGCTCCTCATAGGATACTATGTGAAGCAGATAACTGTGGCCCTACTATAATTGTCACAAAATGCTTGTTTATACATTTAACATTAAGCAGGCATCTGTAGGGGCCTGACAGACAATGTAACATGCTATGGCTGAAATTTAGGTCTGCATGGACAAATCAACAGTTTGTGCTCATACACCCACTGCTTACATGCCTCTTTCAACCAGCTGAACTGACTAGTTTGTTCCTTTCACACTCACAATAACTGCTCATGTATGTTTGAAGTAGAAGCGTAATGGTGGAGACCAAGGCCTAGTAACACATGACTGTGGTTTTTAGATCTTAACCTTGGTGTTGGTGAGCAAGGCCCTTCTCTCCAAGCTCGCTCTAGAGGTGCGAAACCTCTGAGATTATTAAAACAGAAAGTCAAACTAGGAGAGCGCAGCACCTAAATGTACAAATATATTACATGGATCTCTCCAATTGCTCTGCAGAAACACACGGCTTGCTCAACTATTTGTGTAACCTAAAAACACTGATTTAGTTCAGTGATTTTTCAAATAAGACTACAAATTGTGCTCTAGCCATGCACTATGTGTTTGATATTTGACACTAGCATAACATTGCAAAATATTTGAACACACACAGAGTTAAGCAAGTGTGAGGTGTGTTCCCAGGAAGAATTATCCAAAGAGGAGATATATGAGTAAACACTATGTTATTGTGAGTGTAAAGACCAAACTGATCTTGTGAATGTTCAAATAGTTCTGCACGATTTGCAAGGAAACTTAAATCTGCTCTCAGGTTTTATCTCAGATGCACTACACTCATTCTCTGCCCTCAGGAGGTGGAAAATACGCATGCATTAGATTTATGACACTAAAATAATGTATCAGCAAGATGCCACAATGTATGGACTCAATGTCAGCAAATAAATAAAAAAATAAGCAAAAGATAAAAAAAAAAGGAGAGTCTGAAAAAGGATTTCCACATAAGCGGAAACTGATAGTGCTATTCGCCTGGGCCCGAGGATGAACCGGCCATTGTCAGTTGGACAAAAAAAGTCTTACATTAAGCTTATAACTATACTGTAGTTAGCTGTCAAGCAAGTGTAGACACTCCTCTTATGCAGCCCACTGCTAAGAGAGAGACAGGCAAGTGAAGGCAAGCTAAAGAACTGGACCACAACAGCTGTAGGCTCTAACTTTATGAGACAAGGCAGGTAGCACTGCAACTATCCATTTCAGAAACAGCCACAACTTGACTGATTTGTCCTCTCTTTCATTTTTAAAGAGGTT